>NC_134500.1:6886375-7098875 GCF_040206685.1 Ascaphus truei
AATATAGTGCTGTTTCCCCCCCCCCCCATATACGGTGCTATATTTCACACTGCGTGTGAGACTGGACATGTCTGAATAAGGGTACATATAGATAGATACGTATGGGCTCTAGTGAAAGCTCCATTTTAACCTCCCGGAGAGAGGAGGGAGGGAGCGAGAGAGGGGGAAGGTGCTAGAGAGGGGGGGAAGTGAGAGAGGGGGGGAAGTGAGGGAGAGGGGCGAGGAAATGGAGGGAGCGAGAGAGGGGGAAGGGGTGAGAGGGACGAGAGGGGGGAAGAATGGAGTGAGAGGGGAATAAGGGAGTGGGGGGGGAAGAAGGGAGTGGGGGGGGAGAATGGAGTGGGGGGCGGAAGAAGGGAGTGAGGGGGGAGGGAGCGAGAGACGGGTGAAGGGGGGAGAAAGGGGAGGAGTGAGAGGGGGAGGGAGCAAGAGAGGTGGTGGTGAGAGAGGGAGAGGGAGAGAGAGGGGGGAAAGAGATGGGGAGGAGGGAGCGAGAGGGGGGGGGAGAGAGGGAGGGATGGAGTGAGAGGGGTGAGGGAGCGAGAGAGGGGGAGGGAGCGAGAGAGGGGGGAGGGCATGAGGGAGGGGGGAGAGGGAGCGAGAGAGGGGGAGGAAGCGAGAGAGGAGAGGGAGTGAGAGAGGGGGGAGGGAGCGAGAGGGAGGGGAGGGAGCAAGAGAGGGGGGAAAGGGGGAGTGAGAGGGGAGAGCGCTCTAGCGGGGGGAGAGAGGGGGAGAAAGCAAGAGAGAGTGAGAGAGGGGGTGGGCACGAGAGTGTGGAGGAAGTGAGAGAGGGGAGGGAGTGAGAGGGGACGGGCGCTAGAGAGAGGGGAGAGAGAGCGAGACGGGGGAAGGTGAGAGAGGGAGGAGGAGCGAGAGAGGGGGAGATGGGGAGTGAGCGAGTGAGGGGGGAAGGGGTGAGAGGGAGGAGAGGGGAGGGAGGGACGAGAGAGAGGGGAGGAGAGAGAGGAGGAGGGAGAGAGAGGGGGAGGGGAGTGGAGGGAGTGAGAAGGGGGGCGCTAGAGAGGGGGGGAGAGAGAGGGGAGAGAGGAGCGCGTGAGAGGGGAAGGGGTGAAGAGGAGGGGAGAGAGGGAGGCGGGAGGAGGGAGAGGGAGGGGAGAGAGGGAGAAGGGGTTAGGGAGTGAGAGGGGAGAGAGGGAGCGAGAGAGGGAGGGGAGCGAGAGAGAGAGGGGGGAAGTGCAGAGAGAGGGGGAGGGAGTGAGAGAGTGGGGAGGGCGCGAGAGGGAGTGAGAGAGGGGGGAGGGAGCGGGAGAGGTGTGGGGGGGGGGGGGAGGGCTGGGGTGTTTCTGGAAGGAAACCAAAGTCTGTACCGGCGTGGAAGAAATAATTCCAAACATGGTTCTCGTGGAGGAACCCGCATTCTGCTTGGAGCCGTAGAAGTAACACAGGGAAATACTTCATCCCACAGCAGGCATGCAATTTAAATATCTCTTATTAAAAAATCTATATATAAACACAAAGCAAAGTGCCCTGGTCCATTACCTTAGCAGCAGAGCTCAGAGCTGTATCCCTGTGAGGAAACACCCGAATTAATGCAGGTGACCACCCTGATTCTGAGCGTCTGGACTCACCCGCCAGTCCTTGTTGGTTAGTGATGTGCAAAACATTCGCACACCTGACAAATTATTGGACTTTCGCATTACACAGAGAATGTGCTAAAAGGGCAAAAATTCACCAAAAATGACCAAACGTCATTAACTTAATGTCACCGGATCTAGGAGAAAACTCTCGTGCTTTCCAGAGGCTATTATTAGGCTGAAGTAGAAGTTGTGATGAGATTTTGTAAATACGTAGGCGACTTTTGGATATTTTGCAAACGTTTGCAATCTCCTGCCTAACAAGTAACTGTTTGTGGGGGAACATCCAAAAGGTCCATGTTAAAATGGATAAGAAGCACAGAGTGACTCACTGCGAGTGCTCATCTGCATGTCATTACCCAGAATCCCTAGCTGCAGTGGAATCAGTTTACTAAGAGATAATGGGGAAAGGCAGGGCTGCAGCTCTGTCTGAGACGTGAATCTGCTCACACGTGGTACTTTTATTTGTTGTACATTGTACGGCGGAGGGTTTCTGTCACTTTTTTTTTAACCCACCATAACTTTTCTTAATGTCCAGTTGGGTAAACCAATCCTCCAGTGGTTACTCGTGTGAAGATCTGAGCTACTTCAAAGAGTCCACCAATTTATTGGGAAATGATGGAGTCGAGATCAGTGGAAAGGGCAATTCTTTTGTCCTCTGCAAACTCAACCGCATCAGCGTATCATAATATCTCTTCATTCATAGCTGGAGAAGCCTTGATCATTACGAGCTAGGAATGACTCCCAATACTCACGTACAGTATGCCCTGCTTCTGTCTTATGCTTCCGGGTGTGATGAAGGCACCACATATTATTTCCGTATACCGTGTATATGAACAAACTGACACATTTCCTACGTGAATGTGTGATTCTATATATTAATTGTGTGAAGCAGCGGAGTAGGACTTCAGTGGTCAAGGGGTTAAAAGCCTTTAAGGGTCAATCTGTCCAGAAAAGTGCAACCACAGGAGCAGAGGACATCTCCACGCTTGGCCAGGAGAGATGGAGCATGCAGGGGCAGTGGTCGAAGTGTGATACTACGGGGTGAAGAGTACAACTACTTTTTAATTCACAACCCAAGTACCACTCGTTTTTTTAATTTACAGGCTAATGGGTCTAATTTCTACTTAAAGAAACAAATGTATGTATTTTAGGTCTCTCTCTCTTTCTGCTTCATTGGCACAAATCTTACTATATATTTCTGAAACCGTCATATGTGTCTGTGTCTGTATGTGTCTCCCTGTGTCCCTAGCGGCAATCCCATTGGACCTTGGGCCAGGCCAATGAGATGGCTCCCTTGGCCCGCCCGCCCCCACACACCTCTCATTGGCCTGAGGCGGAGTGACGGGCCAAAGGAGACACACACACACACACACACTCACCTCGGATCTGCGCCAGTCCCACTCTCCATCACCTCTCACTCCCGTCGTGTGTGCGCGTGTGTGTGTGCCACCCTCACCGCAAACCCCCCGCCCCCCTCACTGCAAACTCCCCGCCCCCCCTCACCGCCCCCCTCACCGCAAACCCCCCCTCACCGCAAACCCCCCCTCACCGCAAACCCCCCCTCACCCCCTTACCGCAAACCTCAGCCTCCCCGGTGCCAAGCCTCCTCCACATCACCACTCACACGCCGCCAGCAAAACTCCCGCCGCCTCTCACACGCCGCCGCCTGCCACTCAGCTCTTCTCATCGGGGCCCCGTATTACCGCCGGGAGCGCCAGCAAGCAGTTAACCCCCCCCTCAGCCGAGCCGGGGGCGCAAGGAGGTAACCTCCCCCCCCACCACACACAACCCCCCCGCGGCCGGGAGCACCGGGGGCGCAAGGAGGTAACCTCCCCCCCCCCGCGCCGGGAGCACCGGGTGGCGCAAGGAGGTAACCCCCCCCACAACCCCTCCCCTCCACACAACCCCCCCCCCACACAACCCCCCTCCACACACACAACCCCCTTCCCCCACGGCCGGGAGCACCGGCTGCCGCAAGGAGGTACACACACACACACTGACTGGCTGACACACACTGAATGGCGCACGCACACACACTCACTGACGCACACACAAGCACTGACTGACTGCCACGCACATACACACAACCCCTTACTGACGCACACACACACACAGAGTGACTGACGTGCACACACACACACCCACCGGCTGGCTGCCACGCGCACGCACACACCCCATGACTGACGCAACCACACACACCTGACTGACGCACACACACCCTGACTGATGCACGCACATACCCTGACTGACGCACGCACACACACCATGACTGACGCACGCACACACACCCTGACTGACGCGCACACACACCCTGACTGACGCACGCACACACCCTGACTGACGCACGCACGCACACACACCCTGACTGACGCACACACACACACCCTGACTGACGCGCACGCACACACACCCTGACTGATGCACGCACATACCCTGACTGACGCACGCACACACACCATGACTGACGCACGCACACACCCTGACTGACGCGCACACACACCCTGACTGACGCACGCACACACCCTGACTGACGCACGCACCGCACACACACCCTGACTGACGCACACACACCACACCCTGACTGACGCGCACTCACACACACCCTGACTGACGCGCACGCACACAAACCCTGACTGACGCACGCACACAAACCCTGACAGGTGCACGCACACAAACCCTGACAGGCGCACGCACACAAACCCTGACAGGCGCACGCACACAAACCCTGACAGGCGCGCTCACACACCCTGACTGACGCACGCACACAACCCCTGACAGCACTGACTGTGTGTGTGTGTGTGTGCGTCAGTCAGTCTGTGTGTGTGTGTTTGTGTTTCTGCGTCACTCACTGACGCGCGCGCACACACACACACACACACACTGACTGACTGACGCACACACAATGACTGACGCACTCACACTGCATGAAGCTGTAAAGGAGGGAGGGGGGGGACTGGATTGATGTGAATGGGGGACAAACAGAGAGAGGGGGGAGGAGAGAGGAGAGAGAGAGGAGCGGGAACATTACATCCCGAGCAACGCCGGGTCTCTCAGCTAGTATTGTATAAGAGTAAAAAAAAGACAAAATTAGAGCAGCGCAAAGCCCAAGAGAGTCAGGGTTCGAAAGGTGAATGAAAAAAATTATTTTTTAATCAAACATAACGAAGAAGGAGATAGAGATGGAGTAGATAGAGTAGCTATACCTCCTTTTTAATTATGTTTGAGTAATAAGTGTTTTTTTCATTCACCTTTCGGACCCTGACTCTCCTTGGCTGTGCGCTGCTCCAAAGTTGTCTTAATTTTTTGCTCTTGGATCTTGCTACCTGCAGCTGTTTCTCACCTCAAAACACCGACTTCTGGAGCGGGTGAGGAAGAAAGAGAAGACGAGGAGAAAGCAATAAGAAATGTGAGTGCTATGTCTTGCTGAAGAAATGCGTGTATATGGACATTCCCAGTGAGGCTTGACCTTCAGGCAACCTTTGTCCCTCTATGGAGAAGAGCGCACGATTCCTCACTTTCAAAGAGATTTAGAATTCCCTTAAAAACAAAAATGAACCACTCTCTGAGGGGAGGCTTCTCTGTTCATATTTTGATACATTTATTGAAGATTTTTTCTTTAAAGATCTTCTAATCCGGAATTACTTAAGACGCCCATATACCATTCTGACTACAAATATTTTATAAACCTTTCTTAACTATTGTGAGAATAATCTTAACCCCGGTGTTAAATAAATGTAGAATGTTGTAACGTCAGACACAGTGCCACTGCTTGGGTAAGCCACTTCTGCCACTGTCCAGACGTGGCGGGGATGGACCCCTCATCTCTAGACATATAAACTCCCACTGATTGATGGAAAGGGAACCTGACACAAAGACGTTTCCCAATGTAGATTTTGTGCTATTTAATAGCGCAGCACGCAATTAGGATAAACAGCACCGTGTTGCCTCTGTGTGACAAAGATGAGCACCATGGTTTAGGCCTTGTACACAGTAGGCGCGCGCGAGACGGAGCGCGTTTTGGCACAAGCACCTTCTGCACAGGCGATCCGTGGCCTGCGTGGTGTGGAAGAGGAGATGCAAACAAAAGCAGCTCCAATTCAATGTTTGGGGGCGTGCCCATGACGTCATGTGAGCGGTCTGCCCTCATTGGTTGAGCCGCGCATGTGACCCGGCCATTGTGAGGCAAAATCAAAAGATTTTATCTTGCGAATACACACACACATACACACATATATATACAGATATACATATACACATACATATACATATATCTTATACTATATTAGTGAAAGCACTGTATGTTTGCCTGCCTGCCTGCCTGCATGCATGCATGCATGCCTGCCTGCTGGATGTCCGGTGTCCCTAGCGGCAATCTCATTGGTCCCATGGGCCGCCCGCCCCCGCACACCTCTCATTGGCCTCACACACTCACACCACCCCCTTGGCCCGCCCCCCACACCTCGCATTGGCCTGAGGCGGAGTGACGGGCCAAAGGTCCACAAAAAAAAAAAAAAAAAAAAAAAAAAAAAAAAAAACACACACACACACACACACACACACACACACACACACACACACACACACACACACACACACGCCCCCCCCCCCCCCCAAGCTCACACACACCTCACCCCCCCCCCAAGCTCACACCCCCCCCCCAAGCTCACACCCCGGCGCCGCTACAGTCAGCGGGGGAGCGGAGCGAGCGCCCGGGACACACGCGGGGGAGCGGCCACAACACGCTGCCTCCCGCCTCACATCCACGTGGGAGCGGCCGGATGGGTGAGGCAGCATACCCACGGGCCTCGCCGCACGCTCCTCGGCACCGGCTCACCTCTCCCACCCCCCTCACAGCAAAGACCAGCCTACCCGGCGCCGCCTGCAACGCTCCTCGGCACCGCCGCCTCACCTCGAGCCGGAGGGCAGCGGGGGGGCTCCCGCCCTGCAGGAGGCCTCACCTCGAGCCGGAGGGCAGCGGGGGGGCTCCCGCCCTGCAGGAGGCCTCACCTCGAGCCGGAGGGCAGCGGGGGGGCTCCCGCCCTGCAGGAGGCCTCACCTCGAGCCGGGGGGCAGCGGGGGGGCTCCCGCCCTGCAGGAGGCCTCACCTCGAGCCGGAGGGCAGCGGGGGGGCTCCCGCCCTGCAGGAGCCCTCACCTCGAGCCGGAGGGCAGCGGGGGGGCTCCCGCCCTGCAGGAGGCCTCACCTCGAGCCGGAGGGCAGCGGGGGGGCTCCCGCCCTGCAGGAGGCCTCACCTCGAGCCGGAGGGCAGCGGGGGGGCTCCCGCCCTGCAGGAGGCCTCACCTCGAGCCGGAGGCAGCGGGGGGGCTCCCGCCCTGCAGGAGGCCTCACCTCGAGCCGGGGGGGCTCCCGCCCTGCAGGAGGCCTCACCTCGAGCCGGGGGGGCTCCCGCCCTGCAGGAGGCCTCACCTCGAGCCGGAGGCAGCGGGGGGGCTCCCGCCCTGCAGGAGGCCTCACCTCGAGCCGGAGGCAGCGGGGGGGCTCCCGCCCTGCAGGAGGCCTCACCTCGAGCCGGAGGCAGCGGGGGGGCTCCCGCCCTGCAGGAGGCCTCACCTCGAGGAACATGCTGCCGACTGCAAGGTAAGCAGCTCTCCCCCCACACCCCCCCATTCCTTCATTGCCAGCCTCAACCCTCCATACATACACACACACACACACACATATATATCTATATATATATATATATATATATATATATACATACATACATACATACACATACACATACACATACACATACACAGAGACACACACACACACAGAGACCACACACACACACACACATGTAGGCGCACACACACACATGTAGGCACACACACACACACACGCACACACACACATGTAGGCACACACACACGTCCACAGACACACACATGTAGACACACACACATGTAGACACACACACATGTAGACACACACACATGTAGACACACACACACATGTAGACAGACACACACGCACACACACACACACACACACACACACACACACACACCTATACAGACACACGTATACACACACACACACGTATACACACAGGCACACGTAGACACACAGACACACGTAGACACACGTAGACACAAACAAACACGTAGACACACAGACACACCTATACACACAGACACACACCTATACACACACACACACACACCTATACACACACACACACACGTATACACACAGACACACACGTATACACACAGACACACACGTATACACACAGACACACACGTATACACACACACACGTTTACATACACACACACATACACACACGTATACACACACACACACACACGTACAAACACACACACACGTACAAACACACACGTAGACACACGTGTACACACACACACGTAGACACACACACAGACGTAGACACACGCACACACACGTACACACACGCACGTAGACACACACACACACGTAGACACACACACACACGTAGACACACACACACACGTAGACACACACACACACGTATACGCACACACACGTATACACACACACACGTAGACACACACACACGTATACACACGCACGTAGACACACACACATGTACACGTAGACACACACACACATGTACACGTACACACACACACATGTACACGTATACTCACACACATGTACACGTACACACACACATGGAGACATACACACACACATGGAGACATACACACACGCACATGTACACATACACACACGTACACACACACACACATGTATACATACACATAATGTATACACACACACATGTATACACACACACATGTATACACACACACATGTATACACACACACACACATACACACGTGTATACACACACAAACATGTATACACACAAATGTACACACACACATGTATACACACACACACACATACTATGTATACACACAAACATGTATACACACGTGTATACACACGTGTATACACATGTGTATATACACATGTGTATACACACACATGGAGACATACACACACGCACATGTACACATACACACACACGTATACATACACATAATGTATACACACACACATGTATACACACACACACACACACACACGTGTATACACACACATGTATACACACACGTATACACACACACAAACATGTATACACACACACAAACATGTATACACACACAAATGTACACACACACACAAACATGTATACACACACACAAACATGTATACACACACAAATGTACACACACACACACATGTACACACACACACATACTATGTATACACACATGTGTATACACATGTGTATACACACACGTACACATGTATACACACACACACACAATATATACATACACACAATGTCTACACACACATGTGTATACACGTCTATACACACATGTGTATACACACACATGTGTATACACACACGTACACACACACACACACACGTACACATGTATACACACACACACACACACATACAATGTATACACACAAACATGTATACACACACACAAACATGTATACACACACACGTGTATACACACACACGTGTGTATACACACACACGTATACACACACACACTATCCCCAGCAAAACCACATCAGCACACCGCTATCCCATGCCCCCCCAGCACACTGGCATTCTCGGCTCCCCGCCATTCCCAGCCCCCATCAACACCATCAGCACCCACACATCGGCACCTTTGCACCTCCCCCATCGGCACACCCACATCCGCACCCCCACATCCGCACCCCCACATCAGCACCAAACCCTCCAAAATCAGCACACCGATACAATCACCATCAGTACAGCCACAGCAGCACTACCACCGCACATGGGCCGCGTTGACCACTCCTCACCCAAATGCCACACCCACACCACAAACATCCCGGGCAACGCCGGGGCTCTCAGCTAGTATATATATATATCTTATACTATATTAGTGAAAGCACTGTATGTTTGCCTGCCTGCATGCATGCATGCCTGCCTGGATGTCCGGTGTCCCTAGGGGAAATCTCATTGGTCCCTTGGCCCGCCCGCCCCCGCACACCTCTCATTGGCCTGAGGCGGAGTGACAGGCCAAAGGACACACAGGGACACACACACACACACAGGGAACACAGGGACACACACACACAGGGAACACAGGGACACACACACACAGGGGGACACACACACACACACACAGACACACAGACACACACACACACACACACACACACACACACACACACACACACACACACACAGTGACTGACAGACACACACACACACACACACACACACACAGGGACACAGGGACACACACACAGGGACACAGGGACACACACACACACAGTGACAGACACACACACAGTGACAGACACACACACAGTGACACACACACACAGTGACACACACACACACACACACACACACACACACACACACACACACTGTTACATACATTAGCGGGGCTCACAGTGTTAGCAGCACCCGCGCGCACCTCCTCCTCTCCCCGTGTCTCCCGCGCTTTCACCCCGACCCCCCCCCTCCCCCGGCGCCGCTACAGTCAGCGGGACACACACACACTATTATTACCCCTTCAGCGCCCCCCCCCCACCCACCCAGTGTCAGCGGCCGTGCGAGACCCCCCCTCTATATCTCCCACCTCTCCCCCCCCCACACATATACATGCCCCCCCCTCCCCGGCGCTACAACTCACCCCTCCCCGGCGGGGGAACAGCCAGTGGCCAGGCAGGCTGCCTCGCGGCGCCGAGTGCCCAAGATGGCGGCGCCCGGGACACAGCGGGGGAGCGGCCACAACACGCTGCCTCCCGCCTCAGATCCACGTGGGACCTGCCGGATGGGTGAGTGAGCGGCCTTCACCTCCCCTCTACCCCCCCTTCACCTCCCCTCCAGTGTCAGTGTCTCCCCGATCCCCCCCCCCCGGCGCCGCAACAGTCAGCGGGGGAGCGAGCGAGCGCCCGGGACACAGCGGGAGAGCGGCCACAACACGCTGCCTCCCGCCTCAGATCCACGTGGGACCTGCCGGACGGGTGAGTGAGCGGCCATCACCTCCCCTCACCCACCCCTCACCCCCCATCAGCTCCCCTCACCCCCTTTCACCTCCCCTCACTCCACTTCTCCCTTCCACCCCCCTTCACCTCCCCATTTACCTCCCCCCCCACCCCCCCTTCACCTCCCCTCCACCCCCCATTCACCTCCCCTCCACCCCCCCCCTTCACCTCCCCTCCACACCCCCCTTCACCTCCCTTCCACCCCCCCCTTCACCTCCCTTCCACTCCCCCCCTTCACCTCACCTCCACCCCCCCTCCACCCCCCCTCCACCTCCCCTCTACCCCCCCACCTTCACCTCCCCTCCACCCCCCCACCTTCACCTCCCCTCCACCCCCCCCTCCACCCCCCCTTCCCACCGCCTCCCCCCCCTTCCCTCCACCTTCCCACCGCCTCCCCCCTTCCCCCCCTTCCCACCGCCTCCCCCCCCCTTCCCACCGCCTCCCCCCCCCTTCCCACCGCCTCCCCCCCCTTCCCACCGCCTCCCAGCCCCCCTTCCCACCGCCTCCCCCCACCCCTTCCCACCGCCTCCCCCCCCTTCCCACCGCCTCCCACCCCCCCTTCCCACCGCCTCCCACCGCCCCCCCCCCTTCCCACCGCCTCCCTCCGCCCCCCCCCCCTTCCCACCGCCTCCCTCCCCCTTCCCACCGCCTCCCTCCCCCTTCCCACCGCCTCCCTCCCCCCCTTCCCACCGCCTCCCTCCCCCCCTTCCCACCGCCTCCCTCCCCCCCTTCCCACCGCCTCCCCCCCCTTCCCACCGCCTCCCACCCCCCGCCATCCCACCGCCTACCACCCCCCGCCATCCCCCCGCCTCCCACCCCCCGCCTTCCCACCTCCTCCCACCCCCCGCCTTCCCACCGCGTCCCACCCCCCGCCTTCCCTCCGCCTCCCCCCACCCCTTCCCACCGCCTCCCCCCCCTTCCCACCGCCTCCCACCCCCCCTTCCCACCGCCTCCCACCGCCCCCCCCCCTTCCCACCGCCTCCCTCCGCCCCCCCCCCCTTCCCACCGCCTCCCCCCCCTTCCCACCGCCTCCCTCCGCCCCCCCCCCCTTCCCACCGCCTCCCTCCCCCTTCCCACCGCCTCCCTCCCCCCCTTCCCACCGCCTCCCCCCCCTTCCCACCGCCTCCCACCCCCCGCCATCCCACCGCCTACCACCCCCCGCCATCCCCCCGCCTCCCACCCCCCGCCTTCCCACCTCCTCCCACCCCCGCCTTCCCACCGCCTCCCCTCCGCCTCCCCCTTCCCACCTCCTCCCCCTTCCCACCACCTCACCCCTCCCCCCCTTCCCACCACCTCCCCCCCCTTTCCACCACCTCCCCCCCCTTCCCACCACCCCCCCCCTTCCCACCACCCCCCCCTTCCCACCACCTCCCCCCCTTCCCACCATCTCCACCCTCCCCCCTTCCCACCACCTCCCCCCTCCCCCCCTTCCCCCCTCCTCCCCCTTCCCACCACCTTCCCCCTTCCCACCACCTTCCCCCTCCTCCCCCTTCCCACCACATCCCCCCTTCTCTCCCTTTCCACCACTTTCCCCCTCCTCCTCCTTCCCACCACCTCCCCCCTTCCCACCACCTCCCCCCTTCTCCCCCTTCCCACCACCTCCCCCCTTCTCCCCCTTTCCACCACCTCCCCCCTTCTCCCCCTTTCCACCACCTCCCCCCTCCTCCCCCTTCCCACCACTTCTCCCCTTCCCCCCCCGCTCCCCTTCCCCCCCCCTTCCCCCCCCTCCGCTCCCCTTCACCCCCCCTCCACTCCCCTTTCCACCCCCCCTCCACTCCCCTTTCCACCCCCCCCTCCGCTCCCCTTTCCACCCCCCCTCCACTCCCCTTTCCACCCCCCCCTCCGCTCCTCTTTCCCCCCCCTCCACCTCTTTTTCCCCTTTCCCCTCCCACCCCCTCCCACACTTCCACCCCCTCCTCTAACCCTTCCCCCCCTCCTCTAACCCTTCCCCCCCCTCCTCTAACCCTTCCCCCCCCTCCTCTAACCCTTCCCCCCCCCTCCTCTAACCCTTCCCCCCCCTCCTCTAACTCTTTTCCCCCCCCTCCTCTAACCCTTTTCCCCCCCTCCTCTAACCCTTCCCCCCTCCTCCACCCCTTGCCCCCCTCCTCCACCCCTTGCCCCCCTCCTCCACCCCTTGCCCCCCTCCTCCACCCCCTCCTCCCCTTCCCGCCGCCCTTCGCCTTCATGCCCGCCTTACCGCCTCCCCACCCCCGCCTCTGCCTTTCACCCGCCCTTACTCCGGCCGCCTCTGCCTTTCACCCACCGCCTCACAGCCGCTGCACGCACTCAACAGACACCCGCCACACTCGACACATACCTGCCGCCACACACACCTGCTGCCTCCCGCCCCTACGCACCAACATCACTGACCCACCGCCTCACACCCTAGCAGGACCCCCACTCACAGACAGCACTCACAACCCACGCGCCAGCCGCCGCCTCACACCCTTGCAGGACCCCCACTCACAGACAGCACTCACAACCCACGCACCACCCGCCGCCTCACACCCTAGCAGGACCCCCACTCGCACACAGCACTCACAACCCACGCGCCACCCGCCGCCTCACACCCTAGCAGGACACACGACTCAGATTTTTACATCACTTATGCCACCAAAATATACATTGTACTGTGGTGTGGTTACAATAAACCATTTTTATACAACATCGTATTACATTTTCTTCCATCTTTCTTTTCAATATTATTATCCAACCTTTACAACAAATACTCACCTATTGTTCCACGATTTATAAATAATACTACCTATTACGCATTTACATCCCGGGCAACGCCGGGTCTCTCAGCTAGTATATATATATATAACAAACGACAGGGGGTGCCCAGTGCTACATCCAAATGACAAAACATACATGGTAATAATTACAAGAAATAATGCTTCAGTACTAATAATACTGCTAATCCTAATAATAATAAAATCTGTTTTTTTAGTTAGATATTTTGGTCAAAGCATCATAAGCCTGCACACCAAATCGTCAAGGTAAACCATAATAAGTGCAAGTCCTACACTACATTGCATCTGTTCCCTATACCAGGGGGGCGCAAACTTTTTTCCCTGCGCCCCCCTGACGGCTGTCCCCTCGCTCCCGCGCCCCCCCCCCCAACCCCAACTTACCCGCGCTCCGGCGTAATGACGTCACGTTGCCATAGCAACGTGACGTCACATGACCTCGCAGTGTCATTTTGACGCCGCGTTGCCATGGCGCCGCAGGGAGGAAGCCGCCGGAGCCACGGTAAGTTAGGTTTACAGAGGCCCTGCAGCTCCCCCGGCACTTAATTTAAGTGCCTTCGGGAAGCGCGCGGGGCCTCTGTAAACCCCGCGCCCCCCATCGGCAGTGTCGCGCCCCCCCTGGGAGTCGCGCCCTACAGTTTGCGCACCGCTGCCCTATACCTCTGTATGAGGGGGAAGAACCATTATAGATTCCTTACCTGCAGCAACATGAGAAGATCCACCATTAAAAAGGGGGCGGTGACGTGAGCTCTGGGGGAGGAAATATATATATATATATAAATATATATGTGTGTGCTATGTTTAGAAAATATGGGACCCTTTTTTATTTTTCTTCATATCTAGCAGAAAAATCACAACATTTTCACGAAAAATGTATCAATTACAGGCCTGTCATAGAATATTATTACATGTACCAATTATTTGATGATAATCTAATAAATATTCTTTAGAATTGGTTACGACGAGATGACCTCATCATTCGCATAGTTACAAAACGGGGTGTTTAGCGAAGAAGATAAGCGCGTTATAAAGTGCCTGAGACACAGCAAGAATAATGGTCCAAAACACTGACAGAAAATGTTCCCGGATAAAGGGCGGGCGCTCGGAGGACAGAAAAAAACGAATTCGTAAAACAACGTATCGTTGAGTGGGAGCAGCTGGATCATCGCGATGATGCAATCGTTCTCGTCTCCGGGCGCGCGCTTCAGCAGGAGGACATTTTGAACAAACTTGCTAGTAATCTTAGTGTTACAGATCAGATTACATTATAACCGTTTAACACATTTCCGAGCTACGAAGGTAAAACGCCTATTTCCTGCTTAATGAGCACGAACCTCCCGCAGTGCACCTGGTACTTGTCGACATAATACAGCGACATCAATTTAGTTTTCAGTTGATTTTCTACATCGTGCTTCTTATATCATGTTACTCTACAGAACAGACCTACAACCGTGCACATTTTCATGGGGAATGAGGGAGAAATATAGAAGATATGATAAAAAAACAAAAGTGTTCCCTTTTTTTTCTCCTAAACACGTGTGTATAGATAATAGCAAAAATATGACAAAATAAGGAACTTAACCCTAACATTTTGCTGGTAAAAACATTTATTGCGCTAATGCCGTGTGCGAGTTTTGGGAGGAGCGTCGTCAAGGGTATCATTACCGGAAAGAAAGATCATATTTTCATTAAGAAATCTGGATGTTTCCAACTTGTATGGCTCACGAGCAGAGAGAGAGAGAGATGGGTCGGCTTCAGGGCTTTTAGTCTGAGTTCATTTTTTCCTGTCGGAATCTGGATATTTTCCAGCCCGTTTGATGTAGGTGGGAAAAAATGTCTGCAGTTCTCGTTTCCATCGGGGTCTTTGGCAATTGATGCCATCGTTGTGCCGGCCTGAATCAATGCTAGCCTTTGTTCCCCTCGCAGCGCCTCTCATTCGTCCCATCCAGACACAATCTTGGAAAATAATAAGTAATGTGGGATACTGGAAATTTTAAGCAAGCGCATCAATCCAAACCCTTTTCACAGTTATAATCGCAGGACGCTGACGCCCAATTCCCAGAACACCGTCCTTTATTTCTCGTTTCCATTACTACAGATGAAGGAGTTGTGTTATTTCGCTGTTTGGTTTCCTTGACGATCCCTATTCCAGGCTTTGGGTGCCATTTTAATTTTTTTATTTTATTGGTTCAGTATCTCAGGGATGGAAAATGACACAAAAGATGATAGGGACAGTTCTCCGAAGGTAAAAGACCATGTAGAAGTTGTGCAGTAGCTTCATTAAAGTGATTTTGGAAAAAAAAGTGTGTTAAAGGGGAATAAAAAAAAAAAACATGTGAAAACGTATATTTTTTTTTATTATAAATAAATCAGTGCTGTAATATTAGATAATACTTACTGTATTTTATTAGTAGTATTATTCAACTCTTAACACCATTTAATGAGTTTTAAAGCATCCTTTGATTTCTATGGCAAGGGTGCGCAAACTGAGGGGCACGAGATTATCTGTGGGGGGCGGGGTTACAGAGGTCCCACGAGCCTCCCGAAGGCATTTAAATTAAATGCTGGGGATGCGGTGAGGGCCTCTGTAACTTCTCCTTACCTTGGTTCAGACGGTTTCTGGTGATGCGTCGCCATGGCAACATGATGTCATAACGCCAGAGCCAAAGTAAGGAGGGGGGGGGGCGCAAGGAGAGAGGGACAGCCAGCAGGGGGTCGCAGGGGAAATAGATTTGCTCCCTTGTTTTATAGCAGGCTTTAGCACAGGGGTGTGCAAACTTCCTGCTCTGCTCTCCCCCTGTCTGCTCTCGCCACCTTACCTCTAAGGTCTCGGCCAGGCTCTCTGCTGGCGCGCTGAGGCGCAGGAAAGCGGGTGCTTTCCCTGGCCTTGCGGTTGCTTACCGAACGCGCTGTCAGCGGGCCGTCAGGGGGCGGGCCGGGGGCGGGCACGTCACTGGCCGGGGGCGGGCCAGTGATGTCACGGAGCTGGTTCTCCCTCATTGGGCAAACCGCTCATGTGACCGGCCTGTTGCGCCGGCAAGCGGGGGAATTTTAAATTCCCCTATGACCTACGCTTCCGCGCGCTTGTGGAAGCGTAAGCGAGCCCCTACTAAAGCCGCTCTAATTGCGGCTGTAGGGGCTCCGTGCTGAGCGGAAGCGCGCGTCAGCACGCTTCAGCAACCAAGCGCTAAACATGCCCGAGGCCTAATGTGGCGTCACATGACACTGCGGGTTCATGTGATATCATGTCACATGACCCAGCGGCATCATTTGACGCCACATTGCCATGGAGACGCGTGGTCTGAAGCCAGATAAGTGAGCCGCGCCCCCCAAAAAAGTATTGCGCCCCCCAGTTTGCGCACCCCTGCTTTAGCACACCTCCAAAGCAGTGCAAGATCTTTGGAACACTTTCCAGTTTGTGATAATTTGTTGCCAATGTTCCAAGCAGTTTGAGCTGCAAACTGCAACAATAGCCAAGGTTACCTTATAGTAATATAAGGATACATTGTACAGTAGCTTCTGAGTTACACTGACTGAAGGATTGATTGTATATGTAATGCATGTGCTGGTAATGTAATATTGCTTCTTTAATTCATTATAATAATAGCACATTTTGAAATAAAAACATTATATAACAGTTGGGATTATGTCTCAAAGAGGATCATTTATCAACGTCCGACTGCAAAAACCCTACACCCAATGTATTAAATAAGAAAATCCTATTGGTTTTGACTGTACTGTTTTATCCTAATCAATTTCGCCCCAATTTCATTGCCCCCAGTTTTGCAGTCGGGACATATTGATTAAATCTCCCACCCCAAAAAAATTCTCGTGGCTGCAAAGCTGCACTGAAAGAGTTAATATATATATATATATATATATATATATATTTTGGGGTCCAAACCCCCCAAAATATCCCTGAGTTGCCCCAATGGAGGTTGATATCTTTGAATCAGGGAGGAAATGTATTATATGTCCTGTCGCAGGCTCCCCGGGAACTCCCTCTGTGCGCCCGCGAGACGCCTTCCCGGCCTCAGGGCGAGGGAACGCCAAGTGTTCGAACTGTTCCACACGTTGCGGTCACCCAGCCGCTTTGGGCAGCGTTCCGGGTTCTATAAGGAGGAAATTAACACTCCAGGACAGGGGCGGCAAACTCCAGTCCTCAAGCCCCAACCAACAGGTCAGGTTTTTAGGATAACAGATTGAGCCACCTGTGCTGAAGCAGAGACTGATTGAGCCACCTGTCCTGAAGCAGAGGTGCAGTCTTTTTGCATGGGGGATTCAGATAAAAGTTTCCCCAACGTACCAAGCTCTCCCAATTGCAAAGCTGAATGAAAAACGTAACACTAACTGTCTTTGGTCTGGGAGCCCGGACATAACCCCCCCCCCCTTTGTGTGTCAAAAAACCTGGGACTTTATTCAGATTGATTCTTTGTATCGGCGTTTCTGACACAGACATTATTAAAGATGGATTCCTATAAGAGCTTTTCATTATTCACTCTGCCTAATCCTTTCCATTACCTTCGGGCAGGGGGCTCAACTCCAGTCATCAAGCCCCCCCACACGGTCAGGTTTTCAGTATATCCCAGCTTCAGCACAGGTGGATCAATCAGAGGCTCAGTCTGAGCCTCTGAGCCACCTGTGCTGAAGCAGGGACTGATTGAGCCACCTGTGCTGAAGCAGGGACTGATTGAGCCACCTGTGCTGAAGCAGGGACTGATTTAACCCCCTGTGCTGAAGCAAGGACTGATTTAACCACCTGTGTTAAAGCATGGACTGATTGAGCCACCTGTGCTGAAGCAGGGACTGATTTAACCCCCTGTGCTGAAGCAGGGATGGATTTAACCACCTGTGCTGAAGCTGGGATATCCTGAAAACCTGACCTGTTGGGGGGGCTTGAGGACTGGAGTTGAGCCCCCCTGTATTAGGGTGTTCCTGCACGGGGACACGGAGAAAGCATAGTGATTATTTATAACGCATGGGTGTGTAACGCGGGTACCCTCCTGTCCTTCACATGACAGGTACGTTTTATGGCTGTGCTAATGCTAAAAATGTCTGACATGAAATATCTTACTGACGGCTTCTGGGTTCTGAAGATAACCACCCACAGTGCTCTTCATAGGTGTAATATAATACAGAGCTTTCCACGTCTCAGGGGTCCCTCCTTTGTATGCCCGCATGTCTCTAATTGTACACATGAAGAAGAGATCTGTGAGGCTTTGGAAATTCTGCACACACTATTAAATATGAGACAGCATTGGATAATGTGTCACTGGGGTTGTTTGCCTTCCTCTGATCAATATTCTGCAAATACAAATATAGGATACGTATCTGTCATCTAAATTAAGCATAGGTTGAACTGAAGGGACATATGTCTTTTTTCAACCTCATCTACTGTGTAACTATGTAACGGTGTAACTATGTAACCACCCTCTTGGTCCATTAAATGACATCTGAAAGTACAACCATTATACACTTCTCTAGGACTTCTAGAACTCTACCATATGCTATGAAAATGAGAGGTGGGCTGGATAAAATCAGTCCCACTTAGGAACGTAATGTTGGATCTGCAGCAAAGAGAAAGCACTCAGAAATGTCACAATTTGCCATTTATTTTGGTTTAAGGTCAGAAGTATCAAAAAGCACAACTGGTTCAGTTACACAAATGAAACAATTCATGCAGTTTCCATTAATTAAAGCAGCAATACCGGTTAAAAATATATATATACTAGCTGAGAAACCCGGCGTTGCCCGTGAGTGAAATTTCCCGCTAGGTAAAGGTGGGGGGAGGGACAGTGGACAGGAGATGGGGAGGGGGGAGGGACAGTGGACAGGAGGAGGGGAGGGACGGGGACAGTGGACAGGAGGGGGGGACAGTGGACAGGAGGGGGGGGCAGTGGACAGGAGGGGGGGGCAGTGGACAGGAGGGGGGGGACAGTGGACAGGAGGGGGGGGGGCAGTGGACATGAGGGGGGCGGTGGAGTGGACAGGAGGGGGGGACAGTGGACAGGAGGGGGGGGACAGTGGACAGGAGGGGGGGACAGTGGACAGGAGGGGAGACAGTGGACAGGAGGGGGAGGATAGTGGACAGAAGGGGGGGGACAGTGGACAGGAGGGGGGGGACAGTGGACAGGAGGGGGGGACAGTGGACAGGAGGGGGTGGACAGGAGGGGGTGACAGTGGACAGGAGGGGGAGGATAGTGGACAGGAGGGGGAGGATAGTGAACAGGAGGGGGGGAGAGTGGACAGGGGGGGGTGACAGTGGACAGGAGGGGGGGGGAGAGTGGACAGGAGGGGGGGGAGAGTGGACAGGAGGGGGGGGAGAGTGGACAGGAGGGGGGGGGAGAGTGGACAGGAGGGGACGGGGACAGTGGACAGGAGGGGATGGGGACAGTGGACAGGGACAGTGGACAGGAGGGGACGGGGACATTGGACAGGAGGGGACGGGGACATTGGACAGGAGGGGACGGGGACAGTGGACAGGAGGGGACGGGGACAGTGGACAGGAGGGGATGGGGACAGTGGACAGGAGGGGATGGGGACAGTGGACAGGAGGGGACGGGACAGTGGACAGGAGGGGACGGGACAGTGGACAGGAGGGGACGGGACAGTGGACAGGAGGGGACGGGACAGTAGACAGGAGGGGACGGGACAGTGAACAGGAGGGGACGGGACAGTGGACAGGGACAGTGGACAGGAGGGGATGGGGACATTGGACAGGAGGGGACGGGGACAGTGGACAGGAGGGGATGGGGACAGTGGACAGGAGGGGACGGGGACAGTGGACAGGTGGGGATGGGGACAGTGGACAGGAGGGGTCGGGGATAGTGGACAGGAGGGGACGGGACAGTGGACAGGAGGGGACGAGACAGTGGACAGGAGGGGAAGGGACAGTGGACAGGAGGGGACGGGACAGTGGACAGGAGGGGACGGGACAGTGGACAGGAGGGGACGGGACAGTGGACAGGAGGGGACCGGGACAGTGGACAGGAGGGGGACAGTGGACAGGAGGGGGACAGTGGACGGGGGGGACCGTGGACGGGGGGGACCGTGGATGGGAGGGACAGTGGACAGGATGGGGGTGACAGTGGACAGGAGGGGGGTGACAGTGGACAGGAGGGGGGTGACAGTGGACAGGAGGGGGGAGAGTGGACAGGAGGGGGGGAGAGTGGACAGGAGGGGGGAGAGTGGACAGGAGGGGGGAGAGTGGACAGGAGGGGGAGGGGAGAGTGGACAAGAGGGGGGGAGAGTGGACAAGAGGGGGGGAGAGTGGACAGGGGGGGGGGAGAGTGGACAGGAGGGGGGAGAGTGGACAGGAGGGGGGGGTGAGAGTCGACAGGAGGGGGGTGAGAGTGGACAGGAAGGGGGGTGAGAGTGGACAGGAGGGGGGGACAGTGGACAGGAGGGGGGGACAGTGGACAGGAGGGGAGGGGGAAAGTGGACAGGAGGGGGGACAGTGGACAGGAGGGGTGGGACAGTGGACAGAAGGGGTGGGACAGTGGACAGGAGGGGTGGGACAGTGGACAGAAGGGGGGGTGGGACAGTGGACAGGAGGGGGGGTGGGACAGTGGACAGGAGGGGGGGGTGGGACAGTGGACAAGAGGGGGGGGTGGGACAGTGGACAGGAGGGGGGGTGGGACAGTGGACAGGAGGGGGGGTGGGACAGTGGACAGGAGGGGGGGTGGGTTTCTTAAAATTTACGGGTCCCTCCTCTCCACTCCCCCTGTATGTTTCTCCGCTCCCCCCTCTCTCTCCGCTCCTGCCCCCCCCCCCCGCCCCCACATGCGTAGCTCCGGTCCCCACCCTAGAGTGTCTGACACACACACAGTGTCCCACACACACACAGTGTCCCCCACACACACACACACACACACACACACTGTGTCCCACACACACACACAGTGTGTCCCACACACACACACACAGTGTCACACACACCCAGTGTCACACACACACACACACACAGTGTCACACACACACACACACACACACACTGTGTCCCACACACACACACAGTGTGTCCCACACACACACACAGTGTCACACACACACCCAGTGTCACACACACACACACACACACACAGTGTCACACACACACACACACACACAGTGTAACACACACACAGTGTCACACACACACGTCACCTCTCCTTCCGGCTGCCGCCATCTTAGTTACTCCGTGAGGGAGGTAGGGGGTCCTTCCGTCCGCCGCCATCTTAGGCTGCCCTGCCCACTGCCTGTCCCCGCGCCGGGGAGGGAGGTGAGTGGAGCGGGAGGGAGTGGAGCGGGAGGGAGGTGAGTGGAGCGGGTGGTAAGTGGAGCGGGAGGGAGTGGAGTGGGAGGGAGGTGAGTGGGGAGGTGAGTGGGGAGGGAGGTGAGTGGAGTGGGAGGGAGGTGAGTGGAGTGGGAGCTAGGTTAGTGGAGCAGGAGGTGAGTGGGGAGGGAGGTGAGTGGAGCAGGAGGTGAGTGGAGCAGGAGGGAGGTGAGTGGGGAGGGAGGTGAGTGGAGCAGGAGGTGAGTGGAGTGGGAGGGAGTGGAGCGGGAGGGAGGTGAGTGGGGAGGGGAGTGGGGAGGGAGGTGAGTGGAGCGGGAGGGAGGTGGAGGGAGGTGAGTGGAGCTGGAGGGAGGTGAGTGGAGCGGGAGGTGAGTGGAGTGGGAGGTGAGTGGAGCGGGAGGGAGGGGAGTGGGGAGGGAGGTGAGCGGGAGGGAGCGGAGCGGAGCGGGAGGTGAGTGGAGCGGAGGTGAGTGGAGCGGGAGGGAGGTGAGTGGGGAGGGGAGTGGGGAGGGAGGGGAGTGGAGCAGGAGGGAGGTGAGTGGAGCAGGAGGGAGGTGAGGGGAGGCGGGGAGGTGAGTGGAGCACCGGGGAGGGGGGGAGGTGAGTGTGATGGGGGGGGGGGAGAGGACAGAGAGAGAGGTAGAGAAGTGTGTGTGTGTGTGTGTGACAGTGTGTGTGTGTGTGTGTGTGTGTGTGTGTGTGTGTGTGTGTGTGTGTGTGTGTGTGTGTGTGTGTGTGTGTGTGTGTGTGTGTGTGTGTGTGTGTGTGTGTGTGTGTGTGTGTCGTCACTCCGCCTCAGGCCAATGAGAGGTGCGGGGGCGGGCGGCCCAAGGGACCAATGAGATTTCCCCTAGGGACACAGGAAGATGCAGACAGGCATACAGTGCTTTCACTAATATATAATAAGATATATATACACATACATAGATGTAGAGGTATCAGTACCGTGTTAGCCGAGCTTCAATAATCAAATTTGTGCGAGCTTTTGAGATACACTGATTTCTTCTGGCGATGTTACAATGGATAAAATAAGCAAAGGGTTTACTTAAACAGTGCAACAAAACAATGTTATCTAAGTGGCGCTTAAATATAATCAGTGGAACTACTTCAGAAATGAATAAGTGATTAAAAACAAATTCAGTGAAGGTCAGTTTGTGCACATTTTACAAACGGACAGTGCCCGTGAAAATTAATTAATTAAGTGTAGATGATACAGTGTAAATACAAACGAAATTAGGTCTGCAACTCCAACCCAAATGTGGATTGCTTTCTCAATCCCTGTGTTGTCTCACATGTCCGAGGTCATTGGGGAGCGCAAATATATGTAAGAGAAAAACATACATCCAATGGAGCAATATGTTTTTAACGTGATGAGGGTTAAATCTTCCCAAATCCTATGAGATGTATACTCACAAGTTCCAACAATATTAAAGGCACATAAAAGGTATCTTTACAAGATGATTCCCAACGACAACCATGGGGTGGGTGTTTCCGGAACACACATGACCCGATAGAACCGTCACAAAGTGGAGGAGAGGACCGGAGATAGTGTAGCCTGATAGGACGATTTTATAAAGGGTATGTTTATGGTAAAAACACGCTCACATGGCGCTAGAGAAATCATAGCAATTTGATCTGAAAGATCAACACTGGCGGCTGGAAAGAAGAATCCGTCTGCCGGTCTAAACATCCGGGGATCCGAACCCAGAAGTGCAGAGACGCGCGACAGAGGTGAAGCTGAACTACGTACTTTGCTTGCACTTTGTGGAACGTCAACCCCACCCACTGGAATGTTAATGAGCCAAGAGGACACAAAGAACTTGTTGCTCACAGCTGCATTGAATCTCAACCCCCCCAGTGTACATCTGCGTTGCCCCAGAAGCGGACAGCCTTTGGCGCAGCCGAAGGGCAGCCAATGGGTGTGAGCCATCTGCTGGTGTTTGGTGATGTTAAAGCTGCTCTATTTCAATCTGAAACTCACCAGCCCCTTTATCCACTGTTATCAATTTTCCAACTCTATCAGTCCATGAAATGCCTGGGAATTGCCTGCATAACCTCTGTTCATGTAATGTAACCATGTGTTGTTATAACTCTGTGCCCAGGACATACGTGAAAACGAGAGGTAACTCTCAGTGTATTACTTCCTGGCAAAACATTTTATAAATGAAATAAATAAATAGAGGAAGAATCAATTACACTTCTCCTCTCCCTTTACTCCCCGCCAGGGTGATCCTATTCCTTCCCATCTCCTCCGACCTCTCACTCCCACTCTGCTCCCCACACACACATCTTCATCTCTTCCCTCTCCGGGAATCTTTCCTCCCCCCACCCCCCTTTAAACATGTTGTAGTGAGACCTTCTCACACTAACCCATTTAACTATTGCCCTGTCTCCTGCCTCTCTCTAAACAGCTGTAACTTCTCTCGTATCTTCCCGCATTCTTTCTTTCCAATCAGGTTTGTGTCCTGTTTACTCAAATGAAACAGCACTCCCCAGAAAGCACATGGCCTCCTCATTGGAAATATCCAGAGGGCATTACTCCCTTCTCATTCTACTTGACCGGTCAGCTGCCTTTCATATGGGTGGTCACTCTCCACTGCCTGGTGTTCCGTGACAAAGCCTTTCCTGGATATCTCCTTACCTGTCTGGTCAACTCCAGCCCTCTAGAACTACCAACAGGTCAGGTTTTTAGGATATCCCTGCTTCAGCATAGGTGATGCAGTCAACGACTGAGCCACTGATTGAGCCATCTGTGCTGAAGCAGGGATATCCTGAAAACGTGACCTGTTGGTGGCCCTTGCGGACTGGAGTTGGTCACCCCTGGATTAGTGTATCTATTGCTAACTCCTCTTCTTCCTCTGTTGGACTATCTGTTGGGAGAACCTCGGGACTCAGTTCTAGGACCTCTCCTCTTTTCTGTCTATACTCTCTCCCTTGGTGACCTTATTCATTAATTTGACTTCAGGTAGCACACACAAATCTAACCACCGAACCACATCAAAGCGTTTAAATAGTCATGGGTGACCATTACTCACTAAACTACAGCGCGCTAGTGTACGCATTCTACATGCTGATTAGACTGTAAGGGACTCCTTTCGACTAATGATAAATTTATAGATTGACGCATTTATTTCATCTGTATTATTATTTATTTGTATTAGAATGTTTGTAAAAATGGTAAAAACCGCTGCAAAACTGAAACGATTCATGTATATTCCCGTAAATAACACTTGCAGTGAGTAAGGGCAAATGACCACAGTAGTACAGGGGCGCCCTCTGCTGTCCTTTCCTGATAACAACATATGACGGCGTGCAGATCCCAAGAAAAGAGGGCAAAACAGATTCAATCATCTTGAGCATTAAAAAAACAAAACAGTACGAAAATAAGCACACAGCCTGCAACTTTAGGGATGTTATTTATGCACTTGAGTGGTCAGAGAAGTCCTTCCGTGCACCCTAAAACTGGAACAACCTACCAGAGACTCTCACATCCACCACCAGTTTAAGTTCTTTCAAATCTAAGGCTGTCTCACATTTTAATCTGGTCTGTAACTGTTTCATACGCTCATAATATATATTTTCTTTAACTGTGCACGCAATGTCTTGTATATAATGTATACCCTGTTCATTTATGTAACTGTACTTGTAACCATGTATTATTTGTATTAACTCTGTGCCCAGGACATACTTGAAAACGAGAGGTAACTCTCAATGTGTTACTTCCAGGTAAAATATTTTATAAATAAATAAATAAATTTCAACTAATTATCCTTATTAGCACATTCCTATTCTCATTCATACAGTCTCTATACACGTAAAGGATGGCCATGTATCAGGTTATTTAAATACCCCTTTTTTTTAACCTTAACATACACACTGGTGTAGTTATCTTGTGAGCATCGATATATGGAGGTATTTTTTCACCTTGTTTACTGCTAGCTTTGAGGAGTGTTTATAGGATAACCTGGGTGTCACGTAAGGCTCACATGTGAGCACGTGACCTGCATACGGGACAAGGGTTAACACACAGCTCTCTAGCTAGCCCACTTTTCACGTGCCGCATAGGCCATCAAATGAACAATACCTCCCCTCAATCCGTCCCCATATACATCTGTAACAAACAGCACACAAGTGAGCACATAACTTAGATATGCAACCTGGTTAATACACACGGCTACTCTAGCCAACTTACCCGTTACCTATGCAAAGTACTTTCAATTAGTTCATATTAACCTATTACTCAATTTCAATCATATCTATCCTACACCCAATAAGTATGCAAATTTGTAATTAATATATATCTGCCAGGGTCTCGGGTCCCTGTTTATTATAGAAAAAACTATGCAATTGACACACATCTGTTGTAGCAAAGTATGTCAGAAAATTTAATTTACTCTATACAGAGCGTTCAACAGTTTAGTCAGAGCCCCAAAGCGGGGTTTCCGGGAGCAGGGAGAGTGCAGGGCTGTTGCTAGGGAACTGGGCATCATGATTGGCTGCTGCTGGGTAATGCAACCAATCAGAAGGTGTCAGGAGGCTGGGGGTGGAGCCAAGGAGAGGAGGAAACAGCATGGAGCGCTGAGAGATGTGTGTCTGTCTCGAGTGTGTCGCTCCTTTCACCGTTGTGCCGGGTATATTTGGAGAACCCGCCTTGCGACCGTACTGGGGACATGTGAACACGCACATACGTGTTCTATATCATAAAGATGATAAATACGCTGCAAAAGTATTTGGTGACTGTAACAGTGTGACACATTACTTACTAACAGTGTGACACATTACTTACTAACAGTGTGACACATTACTTACTAACAGTGTGACACATTACATACTAACAGTGTGACACATTACTTACTAACAGTGTGACACATTACTTACTAACAGTGTGACACATTACTTACTAACAGTGTGACACATTACTTACTAACAGTGTGACACATTACTTACTAACAGTGTGACACATTACATACTAACAGTGTGACACATTACTTACTAACAGTGTGACACATTACTTACTAACAGTGTGACACATTACTTACTAACAGTGTGACACATTACTTACTAACAGTGTGACACATTACTTACTAACAGTGTGACACATTACTTACTAACAGTGTGACACATTACTTACTAACAGTGTGGCACATTACTTAGTAACACTTCGCATTGTCTGGGGTTTCATTAAGTGTCAGTGACCTGAATTTAACCCTTTATAAAACAGCAGGTAAATACTCAGGAGAAGCCAGGCTTTATTAGCACTGATTAGCTCCTCAGCTTGTCAATCACAAGCGCGTCGGCCAATGGAAATCTCCAGCCAACAGGAAAGATCCCGCCCCTGGCAGTCTTGTGACTGGCCACCAATGAGGACTCCGTTAACAGAGTCACCACATGTAAGCTCCCCACCGATTGGGTCCGCGGCGGCACCTCTCCCCCCCACCCTCCACAGCCAACCATAACCCAGGGATCCCCAGCCAATCAGGACGCAGATCTCATGGCTGCAGCTCCCTGGGCAGCAAGAGGCGAGCGGGAAGGTGAGCAGATACATCCCATAATAACCCTGCAAATACATCCCATAATAACCCTGCAAATACAGGGGGGGTGTCCCCCTCAGTATACTGAGAGTGCAAGCTCTGTGGGCAAGGATACTAAATAAGTGGTCAGGGCAATAACATGCAGAGCAGTGTGTGGCAGGGAAGAGGTTAATACCACATGCCCAGTAAGTAAAGCCCCTGCATACATGTGCAGCAGCAGACTTGCATAAGCAGCAGCAGCAGGCATACAGGTGCAGCAGCAGGCATACTGTACATGTGCAGCAGCAGGCATACTGTACATGTGCAGCAGCAGGCATACAGGTGCAGCAGCAGGCATACTGTACATGTGCAGCAGGCATATTGTACATGGGCAGCAGGCATACAGGTGCAGCAGGAGACATCATACAGGTGCAGCAGCAGGCATACTGTACATGTGCAGCAGCAGGCATACTGTACATGTGCAGCAGCAGGCATACTGTACATGTGCAGCAGCAGACTTGCATGTGCAGCATGCATACAGACGTGCAGCAGGAGACATGCATGTGCAGCAGCAGACATACATCAATGCATAATAGTTCCGTGTTTGCATGTTGCCACTATCACCTGCGGCCTGCAGTAACACTGCATGCAATGTCTTTCTATGTCACGTATAACCTCTGTTCACTTAATGTAACCATGTATCTGTCATCAGAAGGCGGGGATTATTGTTATTATGGCGAGGGGGCGTGGCGTACGCATCACAAAGCTGGTTCGCGCTCATTGGCTGAACCAGCTGACGTCACGCAGCAACCGCCTGAAAATACAAAATTTGTTGCATTTTCAAAACACCGTCGCATTAACGCGCCTGTGTAGGCGCGCAGGCACGGGGGTAGGTCCCATAAGATAATAAAGCAGAGTGCTTGCCGGGTGCAAACGCATGCACGCCGCGACGCTGGCACCATAATCTGGGCCTGACTGTGCCCAGGACATGCGTGAAAACCAGGGGTAATTCTCAATGTACTCCTTGTAAAACATTTAAAAATTAATAAATAATTAAGGTAACTGACTTACGTTGGCTTCCAGCGACGCGTCGCCATGGTAACCTGGCGTCAAATGATGTCGCGGGGTGACATCGCGTTGCCATGGCAACATGACCTCTCTGCGTCACTTGACGCCGGAGCCGAGCAGGGGAGGAGAGCAGGCAGGGGGAAAAGATTGCGCACCCCTGAGATACACTACGCCAGTTCTGGGAATATATGCATTAGGGCAGCGGTGCGCAAAGTGGGGGGCGCTAGATTGTCTGGGGGGAGGGGAGTCTCGGGTGTTACAGAGGCCGTGCGCTTCCCCGAAGGCATATAAAATAAGTGCTGGGAATCGCGTGAGGCCTCTGTAACTGGTTTACTTACCTTGGTTCCAACGACTCGTCTCCATGGCAACCGGCGTCATGTGATGTCACACGACCCCGCAACGTCAGTCATTTAACGCCGGGGGAGGTGAACTGGAGAAAGGGGGTGCATGAAGATAAGTTTGCGCACCCCTGCATTAGGGGATCTGAAACTCAGTCCTCAAGAGCCACCAACAGGCAAGGTTTTATTGCTATCCCTGCTTCAGCACAGGTGGCTCAATCAGTGGCTTAGTCGGGTGGGGGGAGGGGCTTCGTTTTTACCCCAGCGACATCTCACTGGTTGTCTTATATGCAAATGATAATTTAACGGATTATTAATTATTCATGAGCATTGAGTCACTAAGCAGTGAAACGCCGAAAAATAACTCCAATTTTTGTCACCTTCATGAATATAATGGCTGCTATAGACAAGATAATAGTAGCCAACCTAGAATAGGTGATTACAAACACATAATACTGTACATTGTAAGAGATAATCCTATATAATATATATACCACACACAAAGAAGATAACGCAGTACACTCCGTTGAAAATAAATTAGATCATTACCCAGACTTTCTCGCTCTCGCTCTCTCACTCTCACTCTCACTCTCACCTCTCTCTCTCACACCTCTCTCACCTCTCTCTCACCTCTCTCTCACCTCTCTCTCTCTCACCTCTCTCTCACCTCTCTCTCACCTCTCTCTCTCTCACCTCTCTCTCTCTCACCTCTCTCTCACCTCTCTCTCTCTCTCACCTCTCTCTCACACCTTTCTCTCTCTCTCTGTCTCTCTCTCTCTCTGTCTCTCTCTCTGTGTCTCTCTCTCTGTCTCTCTCTCTCTGAACCATGGGAAAGTGGGGGGTTGGGCAACTCTGGTCCTCAAGGGCTACCAACCGGTCAGGATATCTCGGCACCGTTGGCTCAGTCTTTGATTGAGCCACCTGTGCTGAAGCAGTGTTAGCCTGAAAATCGGACCTGTTGATGGCCCTTGAGGACTGGAGTTGGCCACTCCTGGTTTAGATCACTCCCCTGTTCTAGATCATCCTCTCAGTAGCCAATGGGACCAGCTACATAATCAACCTATGACTAGCTTGGCTACTAAGTGGTTCCCCTTTGCATATATTGATGTTATGCATTTTGTGTTTGTTGGGTGTTTTTGCTGTATGTCGTAACTCCCTTGGTGCATGAACACCAATTTCTATGAGTTAGCGTTTGTTTTATCGCTAGCTATTTACAACGCAGTTACCGTATTTCTTTTCGCCCCCATTTCTGAACAAGAAATATCTTGGTGAATACGGCGATCCTTGTTAAATGGTAACATGACTTGATTTGCTTTTGCGTTGGCGATATTAACTCCTGTTTAGTGAATCTGGGCCACAAAGCTGCAAACTCTGACCCATCTCATTATATTATTGCTGTAACTGTCTCTTCCCCTCGCACATCCTACACCTGCTCCCCAAACTGCTCACTGGTGCAGAATTGGAAACAAGCACCTTTTTGATACAAAGTGACTGAGTCAAAATGATGCCGTTTGTAGGATATTTGGTCACGGCCGTTTCGCCCTCACTCTCCCCACCACCAGAAGCTGCCGCCGACCACTTCGCCGCCGGCTGCTAAAGTAAGTAAAAAAAAACCTTACCCTAAAAAACATTGCCTTAAAGAAACCCCTATCCTGAACATTAAAACCCTTAAATTAACCCCCTACCCTAACCGCTCAAACCCTTAAATTAACCCCCTACCCTTACCGCTAAAACCTTTACATTAACCCCCTACCCTGAACCGCTAAAACCCTTAAATTAACCCCCTACCCTAACCGCTAAAACCCTAAAATTAACCCCCTACCCATACCAATAATAAAATGCCTTCGAAGCGGCGGAGGCGCTGTCTGCGGCGAAACGGCCGTGCCTAAATGTCCCATTCCGGAAGTTTGCACTTGTTTCTCTGCGCGATGCTCCAGGAAAACCACTTTAATACATATTCCTATTGCGTTCTCGCTCGGTGAGTGTGAAGCCATGTGCAGAGGAGATGGGAGATGTGAAAACCAAGGCAGGCGGACCGTGTGCCAATCTTCGTTGCACACAGAGTAAACTGAAATACTACCCTATTTATTCTAAAATATTTAACCTGGAAAATACAGGTATGTCTTGTAAATAAAAACAATAGTTTATCTGTGACTCTAACGCTGGTACTTGTTGTGCAATGCTTTACTTTCTGCGGTAAGGGTGCATTCAGTTTGTAGCTGTCGCCATGGTAACCCATCACTATGATCTGGACCACAGAGGAGGCGGAGACTCCATCCTTGGCCGGTTACCATGGTGATGACATGCTTCCCAGGGCTACAGAACATTGAATAAGTTCACCCTGAACCTCCCCCCTCCTGCTCCTCCAACATCCCCCAAAACCAAAATGATGGTCGGACTCCGTTCTGTAACCGTGTTTCCCCCGTTCTCTCGCCAGCCCTTTGATTAATTAATGACCAGTCTTTGTGGGCAGCAGGTAGCACCGGAGAGGAGAGATATGACGAAGGAAGCGCCCGCACGGCACATCACGTCACACCTGTCGCCAGGTAACTGCAGCTGGTGCCCCACTCAGTCACCCTCTAACAAAGGAGTGGCCAACTCCAGTCCTCAAGGGCCACCAACAGGTCAGGTTTTAAAGATATCCCTGCTTCAGCACAGGTGGTGCAGTCTTCGACTTTGCCATGGATTGAGCCACCTGTGCTGAAGCAGGGATTGAGCCACCTGTGCTGAAGCAGGGATATTCTTAAAACCTGACCTGTTGGTGGCCCTTAAGGACTGGAGTTGGCCACCTCTGACCTATAAGCTTCCTAAATTTATGCTTTCCCTACCAGAGGAGCCCGCAATGCATCACCTGTTCACACCGCAAAAACACTATTGCGTACCTATTACTACTATACATGGATGATTGTACGACAGGAAATAACAGAAATGGAGAGCAGGGGGAAATATGTATCGACTGTATTTTTGTTTTGTTTTTTTGGTGTTTTTTAACCCCTTCTCCTCCCCTCCCATTTTAGAGATGAGCCGGATGATATGAGGCGTTGGCAGTCTGCGGTTGCAGTCGGATGGGCCTCCGTGAAACATGGCGTCCGAACTCTGCCAGACCATCTCTGTGGCCAAGCTGGAAAAGCACAAGAATCTCTTCTTGAACTATAGAAACCTCCGCCACTTCCCCTTGGAGCTGCTGAAGGATGAGGGCCTGCAGTACCTGGAGCGTCTGTACATGAAAAGGAATTCCCTAACTACCCTGGTAAGTAATACAGGGGCAGTCATTGGGGGATGTGTAATACAGGGGCAGTCATTGGGGGATGTGTAATACAGGGGCAGTCATTGGGGGATGTGTAATACAGGGGCAGTCATTGGGGAATGTGTAATACAGGGGCAGTCATTGCGGGATGTGTAATACAGGGGCAGTCATTGGGGGATGTGTAATACAGGGGCAGTCATTGGGGGATGTGTAATACAGGGGCAGTCATTGGGGGATGTGTAATACAGGGGCAGTCATTGGGGGATGTGTAATACAGGGGCGGTCATTGGGGGATGTGTAATACAGGGGGGCAGTCATTGGGGGATGTCAGGTGTGATCAGAAAGGTTTGAGGAAAAGGAGCATTAAACTTTATACTAAGAATGTGCCCAGAATAGGAAGCAAATCGTACGAGCGAGTGATCACAGGTAGAGATCCCAGCGAGATGGGTATCACCGCCGTGTGATTTAAATGTGTTAGATTAACACCTCGGCAGAGCTGTGATAAGGGGGCTGTTCTGAGCCGAACACATTTCCGTGCAGCCCCAGAAACCGGTTACATAGTAGATGAGGTTGAAAAAAAGACATACGCCCATCAAGTTCAACCGATGCTAAATGCAGACGACAGATACTTTTATCTTATATTTGTACTTACAGTATTTTGATTAACTGGGTTGCTTTGTAACTTGGGTTGGGTCTCTCTTTGCGGCGGGAGCTGTGCCCACCTCGGACTTGGTTCCTTGTCGCAGGATAATATGGGGGGAAATGCAGTGTCTGGATCTTTGTGATACAAAACTCGTACGTTCCTGCAGCATATAGGCCTGATTATTTTTTTTTAATATATATATTTTTTTAGCCTTTTAAAATTTGGCATGTATAAACGTAGAGATTGACGCTCATACAAGTGTATGGACTCACAAGCTATATTTCAGCATAAAAGTAGATGGGAACTTCTATAAGTAATTCCAGCATGTATATAATACTCGGTCAAGGGGGGGACATGAACATGGGACCTAGCGGTCAGTCAGCGCGACTACCGCAGATGTGGTTTACCCTGCTTACCCCCCTTAACATATACACTTCCCTAAATAGGGACCAAGGTAATATTGAATGAGGGCTACTGCCCATTACCTTTCCATTGAGTGTATAGGGATACGAAATCCATCCAGGCGAAGTTCCACTGTGTGCAGTCCTGATCAGAAGAACCAGAGTGTAGAGAAGCAAGGAGCACAGCTGAAGTAGAAGTTCCTACAGCATATAGGCCTGATTATTTTTTTTTAATATATATATTTTTTTAGCCTTTTAAAATTTGGCAAAATATCTCGCCCAACGGGGAAATTAAAAAAAACATGTTGCGTTTGTAGTTTGTACATTTCTACTTCTGCTGATTGAGGGCAGAAAACCTTCCTCCTGTTTTAAAACTGATATTAAAGACATTTTAATGACGGAGTCTCTATTCTAGGGGTTTTCTGTGTCTCTACCTGTATCGGAAGCAGGGGGTCTCCGTAGCAGAACCGTGTTCATTTCAGCCCCCTCTGCTTGCCGGGATACTTGCTGGGAAAGGCGCCGCTGTTAATGTCCCGGAAGGGGAAACAAAATGGAGGTTTAAATGTCCTGTGTTGTATGGCTTCCTATTGGCCTGCAGTACACGGGGGATTCAAACCTCCAGGGGGTAACCGGCGGCAGCTTCTCTGTAAGTATCTCGGGGGTCAGGTCATTCAAATGAATGTCCAGCAACGCCCTGCTTCCTACACGTATCAAAAAAAGTGCGGGATTAACTGCTATGTTAAAGTGCAGGATACACATTGTCCTTTAGAGCCAAGACACTGAACATAGTGTGTGTGTGTGTGTGTGTGTGTGTGTGTGTGTGTGTGTGTGTGTGTGTGTGTGTGTGTGTGTGTGTGTGTGTGTGTGTGTGTGTGTGTGTGTGTGTGTGTGTGTGTGTGTGTGTGTGTGTGTGTGTGTGTGTGTGTGTGTGTGTGTGTGTGTCTGTGGTCCAAGCATGGATCCCCCACAGCGGTCGTGGTGGAAGCATCATCTCCGGAGCCGCGGCTTTTTGCATTTTTATCCACAATTCCGGAGACAGTCCAGCTACGTGTATGTAATGTATGTATGTAATGTATGTATGTAATGTATGTTAGGGTCATTGCCAATTAAGGCGCCCAAGCCCTAACTGGGAATAGACTAGTAACATACATACTAGATAAAACTATATGTTGCACAGTTGGGGTTTCGTGTTTGACGACGCAGCTTAAACTCGTTCTCCTGTGAGGCCAGATCAGAGGACATGCAGGGGCTTATTGTAATGTAGGGAGAAGGAGTGGCAGTGAGTAAAGACTGGCACTGAGTTTGAATCAGGGGAACCTGGTTCAATTCCCGGTGTCGGCTCCTTGTGACCTTGGGCAAGTCTCCCTGTGCCTCAGGCACCAAAAACATAGATTGTAAGCTCCACAGGGCAGGGACCTGTGCCTGCAAAATGTCACTGTAAAGCGCTGGGTAAAACTAGCAGAGCTATACAAGAACATGCTATTATTATTATTATTATTATTATTATTATTATTATGTTTAGAGACTTGAACATTCTTATAGATCTACATGTTGCCAGCATGTGTAACATCTGGACCATGTATATTTACATTAGCTTAACTTACACGTGAGTTTCAGTGTGGCTGCCTAAGGCCGTGCTTATACCGGCGGTGCGCGCTCGCAATGCCGCGCGAACAAATTAATGTACAGCAATGCTGCAGTGGCACATAATTTGCACATTGCTTTTCCCAAGGAGATTTTCCATTTTCAATTTGGCGCGCGGTGGACGCGTCACGTGAGCGGTTCAGCCAATGAGGGCGAGCTGCTCACGGCCACGCCTCCCTGTCGCCTTACGATGCCTCCTTAAGAACTCGTCTTACGATGCCTCCTGTCTGCAGTGCAGGTTTCGGGCGTGCGCATCACCCTAGTGACGTCACGAGGAAGCGCCCGCGCACTGCCGGACCGAGTGTAATCATGGCCTAAGGAACTCTTATGAAATTAACAGGAGCAGAGAGTCAAGGACCACAGAGCGGTCCCTCACAGGCATCATTTCAGGGGCCACCTTGGAATAGGAAATAAAGCTATAATAACGTGTACTTCCTTTTAGTGTCAGCAGGAGGCAGGCCTGAGCTAGCCACGGTATTCTGCTTCACTGTCAGCTAAAGGTTCAGTCCCACTTAGATGTGATTTTGTTTAATACTGGGGGGCGCACGATTTTCCAGGGGGTGGCGGTTACAGAGGCCCCGCGCTCTTCCCCAAGACATTTAAATGAAATGCCGGGGGGTTGCCGGAGGCCTCTGCAACTTCCCTTACCTTGTCATCGGCAACGTGACGTCACGTGATCCCACCGCGTCATTTGACGTTGAAGACAAGGTAAGGAGGGGGGCGCGGGCAGGGGGGGGGGGGAGAGAAGGCAGGGGGCGCAGACGGAAAGGTTTGAGCACCCGTCAAAAAGGAAATATTTAAGTATTGAAGAACTTTTTCAGATTTCCGTTGTAAGCAAAGGATTTGGACGATCTTTAACTTATTTATTTTACATCTTTGGAAACCGTTGAATTTTTTTCCCTTTATAAATAGTCATTATTATTCCATCATTATTTAACCTGCATAAAAAGCAGGGTAATGATTGTTTACTAAAATAAGTCATTTACAGGCCCTGTTAAAAATGTGATTTAAAAAAAAAAAAAAAACAATTTGTATCTCTTTCAGCCAGAAAATCTTGCCCAGAAGCTTCCCAATCTCGTGGAATTGTGAGTGTTTTTTGCTTTTGGTTCTTGTGCTGTTTTATTCAAATGTAACCACTTAAAGGTGCAGTACACGCACCAGCAGTTACATGGCTGAGTACTTTCTGTTTGCCGGAACTTCAGCGTATTTAAACGTGAAACTGCTTTAGGGAAAGTATTGTATTTTTCACACCTTTTGCACTGAGGGTGTTTCTTTCACACCAGTTCTAGACATCATTTCACATTTATCGTCGGTCAGTGCAGCACAAACTTCTTTTCATATCATGCCCCTTCCACAAGCAGCTGTTTTGCCTTTGGGCCCCCCCTCCTATAATTTGTGCTCAAAGCCAGATAATGAAAGTTGGAATAAATTAGCTGGGTTCCTGATACATTTGAAGCTTCCTTCTTTCACTGTCACTGTGCCCCCTTCACTTTCCGGCACCTCCCAGTGCGACAGCGTTATATGAGCCTGCAACAAGAAGGGTTACGGATAAAACAAATGGCCTTCAGGCTCTGCGGGTGGAAGGGCGACACCTTCGAGTTTCTGATAAACGCAGCCAGCAGGAAGACAGCCAAGTCCCAGAGCGGGATCCTTGCATGTGCCCTTCAGATATTGAGAAGCGGACAGGGAGAGAGCCCGCCTCAGATAACCCCTTTATCTCCGGGGATATAACCCCTGTTATTTAACCCCAAACGCTTTGCACTGAAGGGGTTAACCTCATATAGCTCATTGCAGGTGCATGTTACAATCTTGTTTTAACCCTTTCGGTGCCGAGCTGCTTGTACATCCCATAATATACCTATAACCCCCTTCAGTGGATGGGGGGGGGGGGGAGGGGGTAATTGGGTTTCAAGATCTGATAATTAATGGCTGGGAATAGACACTTAAGTAGGTTTATTTGATTGAGTACATGTATAAGACAATGTTTAGTAGCAGAACACTTTTTATTTGTGTGTGTGTGTGTGTGTGTTATATACTGTGTGTGGTGTGTGTGTGTGTGTGTTCTTGTTAATGTTTGTAAACATTGTAACTTGAAGTTACTGTATTATTCGTGCCCAATTGTGCCATTGATGGTCACACTACATTATTACCCCATACAGAGCCATATTACTGTGAATAAGGGGACATCTCCTGATTTTGTTGAGAAACTGCGTTTGACGCCTACTTTTCTCCTATTAAACATGTCCCTGTCATTAGTTCGCCCGGGTGCTTGGTCCTTTAATAAAGCTGCGTCCCTCTGACTTGCAGCGAAACACTGACATGTAGCAGGGAGTGCGTCTTTGCCCTTGACAGCGTGCTATGCAGTTAATGTATCAACATGTTTGCAAACTGATGTCCTAGCAGAAATCCTTCACGGTAACATCTGCTGCTGTTATTTTGTTTCCGAAGGTATCTTCATTCAAATAACATTGTGTTCGTCCCAGAAGGTGAGTGTCTGCACTGTAACACTAACACAATGATCCAACCAGAGGTGCCGGTGCTGCGCCAGCATGGCGTGTTATTATATTGAGCCAGCATGGCATGTTATTATATTGCGCTAGCATGGCGTGTTATTATATTGCGCTAGCATGGCATGTTATTATATTGCACTAGCATGGCATGTTATTATATTACACTAGCATGGCATGTTATTATATTGCACTAGCATGGCATGTTATTATATTGCGCTAGCATGGCATGTTATTATATAGCTCTGCGCTAGCATGGCGTGTTATTATATAGCGCTAGCATGGCGTGTTATTATATTGCACTAGCATGGCGTGTTATTATATTGCACTAGCATGGCATGTTATTATATTGCGCTAGCATGGCATGTTATTATATAGCTCTGCGCTAGCATGGCGTGTTATTATATAGCGCTAGCATGGCATGTTATTATATTGCGGTAGCATGGCGTGTTATTATATTGCACTAGCATGGCATGTTATTATATTGCACTAGCATAGCATGTTATTATATTGCGCTAGCATGGCGTGTTATTATATTGCGCTAGCATGGCATGTTATTATATTGCACTAGCATGGCATGTTATTATATTGCGCCAGCATGGCGTGTTATTATATTGCGCTAGCATGGCATGTTATTATATTGCACTAGCATGGCATGTTATTATATTGCACTAGCATAGCATGTTATTATATTGCGCTAGCATGGCGTGTTATTATATTGCGCTAGCATGGCATGTTATTATATTGCACTAGCATGGCATGTTATTATATTGCACTAGCATGGCATGTTATTATATTGCGCCAGCATGGCGTGTTATTATATTGCGCTAGCATGGCATGTTATTATATTGCACTAGCATGGCATGTTATTATATTGCACTAGCATGGCCTGGGTAAAAACTAAAGCATCTCACAGTAAATGCCTCAACATTTCTGTGAGATTCCTAATGGCCCATCGGATTAACACAGCAGATCAAACTGAGTGGGACTGCAGGGACCCCCTGCTAAATTAATTCGATGGGCCATTAGGAATCTCACAGAAATGTTGAGGCATTTACTGTGAGATGCCTTAGTTTTTACCCAGGCAAGTGATCGGATACTGGTGGCTGCATCTGAATGTATGTATCTCTCTCTCTCTATATATATCTCTCTATACATCATTCCCTTTTGTATTAGAAAACAAAGTTTTCCGGATATTGTTGTTTCTGACTCTGTGCGCTGCTGTTGACTGAACGTTCCTATCTCTGCAGCCATTGGGTCTCTGGTGAAGCTGCAGTCCCTGGACCTCAGTGACAATGCTTTGGAAATCCTCTGTCCCGACATCGGCAGGCTTAAATCGTTACGGCATTTCCGGCTGACAAACAACCGGCTGAAATTCCTCCCTCCAGGTAATGAGCGGGCGTCGGGGAGCGGGTATCTCTTATCTGGACTTACAGATGTTCTACAGAACTGTATGGTAATGAGGTTTACAACATACGGCCGCGAGGAAAGGCTCCGCGTTGCATTTCTGAAACATACTTTCCCTTTGAGCCTTTCTGGTAACCATGAGATTTCCAAAACATCGAGTTACATGAAAAGGTATTGAAAGGAAATGCTGTGAGAATAATACAGTAACTGCACAGGCTACCGGCTTCCTGGCAGTCCTTTTAACTCGTCGAGAGATACAGATTCTGTCAGACTTATAATGTGTGCGATACGTGTACATTGAATAGGTCTGGCCAACGCTAGTCTTCAAGGGCCACCAACAGGTCGGGTTTTACAGGATATCCCAGCTTTAGCACAGGTGGCTCAATCAGAGGCTCGGTCGAAGACTGAGCCTCTGATTGAGCCACCTGTGCTAATCAGAGGCTCGGTCGAAGACTGAGCCGCCTGTGCTGAAGCAGAGAGATCCTTAAAACCTGACCTGTTGTTGGCCCTTGAGGACTGGAGTTGGCCAGCCCTGTTCTACGCTGCTACCCAGAGCGGCTTCGGTTTGTAGTCCGCATATAGAATAACCAGATACAAAATAAACGTTACATAGCACAAGGTGCGAACCACTGGCCAATATTTACTATAAAAATCTGGTGCTACAAAGGGTGAAGAAAAAGAAAGTAGGAATTCCAGCGTCTCTAATAAAACAATCCTCCTTCTCCTTCGTGTGGATGAGACATTCTGCCCATAACAGATTGATGACTAATTCTAGAAGTGCCACAGTTTTATATTTATATAACAATAATAACAACGATCTTTTAGTGGCATATGAATGTGCATCAGTAAGGTGACCAACAGGGGCCAATCACTATCTCACTGTGTCTCATGCACTGAAATTAGATTGCGAGCTCTTTGGGCCAGAGATGCCCAGTGCCTGGGATACGCTATGCGGTGCGATGTGAGCACAATGTAAGAAGTGTTATCACGCTGATTTATTGTGGGTGAGCCTCAGGACCGTGCATTCTTACACCATGTGTTTTTGGCGGCAGAAATCGGGAAGCTGAAAGAGCTGCAGACACTGGACCTCTCCACAAACCACTTGGTCACTTTGCCTGTGAAGCTGCACCTATGCCAGTCCCTGCAGTTCCTGACGGTGGATCAGAACCTCCTGTGCAGCGTCCCCCGGCAGCTCTGCCAGCTGGCCAGCCTCAACGAGCTGTCCATGGCCAGTAATCGGCTGGCATCGTTACCCCTCGGTGAGTTATAGGTGCAACAATGAAACGAGGCCAACCGCAGATAGCTGTGAGAGCGCAGGGTCGCCGGGCGCTTCTCATTGTATCAGTGTAATATGGACTTCTGTTTGGCTAATGATTGCATCATAAGAACTTTGCCAGTCATCAAAATTGTTAGCTCAGCTCTATTCCTTTGTTTGCAAACACTTATCAAGAGACATTCGTAAAGATTGTAAAAACCCTCCAATCATTTTGCTTACCACGGAAATTGTCCTGTTTTCTTGTTTTAAAAAGGTGTCCATCTAATAAACATGTGTCTGTCCTGAGGTCACTTTCGTCCTAGGTTGGACTGACCCTTTAAAATACAAAAACTATTATTTGGGCAGAGAATTTTTTTTACTCCTATATTCAATGTTATTTACACACGCACACGCACATACACAGATACATATACACACACACATTTAAAGATTTTTATTTGAATAATTACGTGGGCAGACTTTTTCATGGCAAAAAATAATTTGATTATAAACTTTCTTTAAAAAAATAAAAAAAAACACACAGATATTCAGCGTGAATAGACCCTTTGAATTTACAAGGCCCCTCAAATATATTTATAGGTATTTGAAAAAAATTCTTAGTATTTGGAGACACACACACACACATACTTTTATATATATATATATATATATATATATATATATATATATATATATATATATATATATATATATATGCTCATGTAATGTGAGCATGAGATAAAAAGTGGCACTGTGTGCTCATTTGCATGTAATTTCCCAGAATCCCTTGCTGCAGTGGAAGTGCTGTTTGCTGGCTGATAATGGTGAAAGACAGGGTTGCAGACCTGTCTAAGACATGCAAATGAATATACAGGAATATTTACAGTTGATATATATATATATACATACCCAGTTAAAATCAACCCCACACTGATGAGACCCATCAAGGTCGAAACAGCTGTCTGTGGGTGGTTTTCTGGGTATGCACCTTAACCCTGGCTGTGCTCAAAGCTGTGACCATGCAGCAAGCTTAAGCCTATAGGGAACCATGTTAAAAATGGTTTTTGAGGCAAAAAGTGACACTGTGTGCTCATTTGCATGTCATTTCCCAGAATCCCTTGCTGCAGTGGAAATGCTGTATGCTGGGTGATGATGGGGAAAGGTGGGGTTGCAGACCTGCCTAAGACATGCAGATGAGCATACAGTTGTATTTGTATGTGTATATATTCATGTAGAGGTATCAGTACCGTGTTAGCCGAGCTTCAATAATCAAAAAATAAATAGATGATACCGTTCTGTGGCTAACGAAATGCTTTTATATGGGGGGGGATTGCGGCTTTAACTGGTTCATTTGTTTCTGAACCCCAAAAAATGAGCCCCTACTTGTGTCTGAAGTGCAGGGCATTTCTCCTTTTATCCCAGAGCTTCATGTACCACACATTAGACATGGGGGGCTCAACTCCAGTCCTCAAGACCCCCCAACAGGTCAGGTTCTGAGGATATCCCTGTTTCAGCACAGTTAGGTCAATCAGTCCCTGCTTCAGCACCGGTGGCTCAGTCTTTGACTGAGCAACTGATTGAGCCACCTGTGCTGAAACTCGGATATCCTTAAAACCTGACCTGTTAGTGGTCCTTGAGCACCACTGTATTAGAATGTAAGCTCTGCGGGGCAGTTTGTTGTAGAACACTGAAAGAAATAATGATTTTTGTTTTGCCACTTTCTCATCGTACCGGAAACATTATTTGGAAATGCCTCGTGTGTCACTGCGTGGGGTTTTCTTTCTTGGCCCGACGTTGCTCTCCTGCAAACCTTGCTCAGGCGGCTGCCCTCCACCCAACGTAGCAAAACTTCTCTGTCCATATTTGGACATGGCGTGTGGTCAGCAGTCCGAGGCCACGATGCGAGTCTCACGCGCGTTATATATATATATATATATATAAGCATATAGGTGTCACAGAGGAGTGCTACTGAGCATGGCGATATATATTTAAAACCAGAGACAGAACATGAAACACAGACAGAGCTCAGAGCTCAGTCTTTTAGTTTAACATTTTGGCCAAAGTGTTGTAAGCCCCTGAGCCACTACACGGCAGACCACGTCTCAAGGGTCCCTAACACTAATATAAATTCTTAATAACCTGTGCATTACCAGGAAGATTGATTTATAATACATCTGTCAAAATTAGTTGCATAGTTCTAAGTCTGATTGAAGCTTTTATTAACCTGCACTGGATGTGCACTGAGCTCTGTCTGTGTTTCATATTCTGTCTCTGGTTTTAAATATATATCGCCATGCTCAGTATCACTCCTCTGTGACACCTATATGCTTATATATATATGATGTGGTTATTTTGGGGGTTTAATATGAGCTTGCAGGTGTCCTGTATGTTTTACAAATCTTGTTCAGCTGGTCTTTGCTGATTGGAAGGTGGCTCTCCCTATCTTGTTGAAGCTCACCCCCTCCCACATTTAAATGGTTAAAAGCTCACTCCATAGCATCTCCCACTCTCAGGGGAACTTGCCTGCTTGCAGTATGATTGTGACAAATCTAATACAGAGTGCTTTTCCTGGTAATGTACAGGTTAATAAAAGCTTCAATCAGACTTAGAACCATTCAACTAATTTTGACAGATTTATTATAAACCAAGAAATTCAGGCTGTGAACGCTCGTACAATATGAATTATACGCTAAAGCACGGGGTGGCCAACTCCAGTCCTCAAGGGCCACCAACAGGTCAGGTCAGGTTTTCAGGAAATTCCTGCTTCAGTACCGGTGGTGCAGTAATTGACGGAGCCACTGATTGAGGAGTCTGTGCTGAAGCAGGGATATTCCTAATACCTGGCCTGTTGGTGGTCCTTGAGGACTAGAGTTAACTGCCCCGCTAAAGCAATACAATGAAAGCATGCTTTCTGATTGGTTCAAATTGTGGGCTTTACTGGCCCCAGGAAACCCCCCCACATTTGATCCAGAAACAGGTTAAAATAAATGTTTACAAAAGAACCTAAATGCAACAAAAACGTAGCCTGTAAAAGTAATAATGCCCTCAGAACAGTGCACACCCCCCCCCCTTCCAAATGAACATGCCCCAGCCAGGCTGGGGCATTAATATCCAGCCAATGCCCTGGTGTGTGGGGATTATTACTTCAGTATTAGCTGGGAGGGTGGAAGGATCTCACGTGTCTGGGGCTTTAAAGCAGCAAATGGGTTTCAGGTTTATTACCGGAGCTGAACCACGTTCATTTCCGCTCTGGGGACCCCCTGCTGCCTGAGATACCTCCGGGGACCCCCTGCTGCCATAGATACTAACCTCCGGGGACCCCCTGCTGCCATAGATACTAACCTCCAGAGACCACCCTGCTGTCAGAGATACTTACCTCCGGGGACCCCCTGCTGTCAGAGATACGTCAGGGGACCCCCTGCTGTCAGAGATACCTCCGGGGACCCCCTGCTGTCAGAGATCCCTCCGGGGACCCCCTGCTTCCAGTGATACTTACCTCTGTAGGGGGCGCTTGTATATCTGTGGAGTTTAAATGTCCAGGTCACACTGGCCAATAGGAAGCCACACCAGATGACATCACTTCCTATTGGCCTGCGTGAAGTAGGACATTTAAACGCTGCCATTTTGTTAGGCACACAAGCTCCCTGGCTGCATAGATACCGGCACCCCCTACCAAAGTAAGTATCTCTGGAAGAATGGGGTCCCCGGAGCTGAAATTAACAGCTCCAAAGACCCCCTGCTTCAATACTGTAATTAAAAAAAAGGATAAACTTCGGTTCCATATAATTGCAGCGTGTCTTCCTCTCTCCGGCAGATCTGGGGCGGTCTCGGGAACTGCAGTATGTGTATGTCGATAATAACAGTCAACTCAAGAGCCTCCCGTCCTTCCTCTACAACAAAGTGATTGGCTGCAGCGGGTAAGGCCCCTCGCGCTTCTAACGCAGCGCGGCCACGCTGGATTCCAAAGACGCGGAGATCGGGCCTTTAAAGCATTTTTTTGTTTAGTGATTCCCAGCAGGAGCCGGCGGTTTTAACATAAACCGCGTCTTCGTTTTTATTTTCACCCCCAGCTGCGGTTCCTCCGTTGCCGTCACCGAGACAAAGCTGCTCTCTTTCACCTCGGGGCAGCTCAGCGTCCATCTCCCGGCCGAGGTGAAGTCCATCGGCTCTGCGGCAGACTCGGTGCTTCCTCTGCAGGAGCTGGCTCTGCGCTCCCTGCACTCCGCGTTCTGCGTCTTCTCCAAAGGTCAGAGGAATCCAAAGTAACCGGCAAACCTGTGAGATGTTCCCCGAGTTTAAACTGGGCAATTTAAATAGAAAATTATACAAAATAATACCTGGATTTTCAAATCTAGGGGTCAGTTTTAACCCCGCGAACGCCTTTAGCAGCTGCGCAGACGGCGTGATAAAAAGTACATCTATGTGCAGCAATTAAGCGTAATGCTGCTTAGGACGTCGCGCTGCTCCTGCTGCATGGGATGGGGTGTTTAAGATCACGGCATTCATTAATCCGTTTGTATTTCCTGTTTGTTAGATTTCAGCTGCATGTCCCCCATCTCGTTGCCCAGAAGTCTCCTGGAGCTACTGCAGTGCCCCCTGGGACATTGCCACCGCTGCAGCCAATCTATGTTTACCATCGTCTACCCGAAGCTTTTCCCCCTGCGAGAGACGCCCATGGCCGGACTGCACCAAGGGTAAATAGTGAGAGGAGCTGGAGGGGAGGGCATGTAGGGCGAAAGGGGGGGGGGCGGCCAACGGGAGCCGCCATGTTACATATGGAACATGCATCTCTTCTACTACATGAGTGGTATGGTAGCGAGCTGTACAAGGAGGCATAGGGAGCGGTTATATGGGGTAATAGGAGGAGTTATAGGGAGCGGTTATACGGGGTAATAGGAGGAGTTATAGGGAGCGGTTATATGGGGTAATAGGGGGAATTATAGGGAGTGGCTATATGGGGTAATAGGGGGTTATAGGGAGCGATTATATGGGGTAATAGGAGGAGTTATAGGGAGCGGTTATATGGGGCAATAGGAGGAGTTATAGGGGGTAATAGGAGGAGTTATAGGGAGTGGTTATATGGGGACAATAGGAGGAGGTATAGGGGGTAATAGGAGGAGTTATAGGGAGTGGTTATATGGGGACAATAGGAGGAGTTATAGGGAGCGGTTATATGGGGACAATAGGAGGAGTTATAGGGAGCGGTTATATGGGGACAATAGGAGGAGTTATAGGGAGCGGTTATATGGGGTAATAGGAGGAGTTATAGGGAGCGGTTATACGGGGTAATAGGAGGAGTTATAGGGAGCGGTTATATGGGGTAATAGGGGGAATTATAGGGAGTGGCTATATGGGGTAATAGGGGGTTATAGGGAGCGATTATATGGGGTAATAGGAGGAGTTATAGGGAGCGGTTATATGGGGCAATAGGAGGAGTTATAGGGGGTAATAGGAGGAGTTATAGGGAGTGGTTATATGGGGACAATAGGAGGAGGTATAGGGGGTAATAGGAGGAGTTATAGGGAGTGGTTATATGGGGACAATAGGAGGAGTTATAGGGAGCGGTTATATGGGGACAATAGGAGGAGTTATAGGGAGTGGTTATATGGGGACAATAGGAGGAGGTATAGGGGGTAATAGGAGGAGTTATAGGGAGTGGTTATATGGGGACAATAGGAGGAGTTATAGGGAGCGGTTATATGGGGACAATAGGAGGAGTTATAGGGAGCGGTTATACGGGGTAATAGGAGGAGTTATAGGGAGCGGTTATATGGGGTAATAGGGGGAATTATAGGGAGTGGCTATATGGGGTAATAGGGGGTTATAGGGAGCGATTATATGGGGTAATAGGAGGAGTTATAGGGAGCGGTTATATGGGGCAATAGGAGGAGTTATAGGGGGTAATAGGAGGAGTTATAGGGAGTGGTTATATGGGGACAATAGGAGGAGGTATAGGGGGTAATAGGAGGAGTTATAGGGAGTGGTTATATGGGGACAATAGGAGGAGTTATAGGGAGCGGTTATATGGGGACAATAGGAGGAGTTATAGGGAGCGGTTATATGGGGACAATAGGAGGAGTTATAGGGAGCGGTTATATGGGGCAACAGGAGGAGTTATAGGGGGTAATAGGAGGAGTTATATGGGGACAATAGGAGGAGTTATAGGGGGTAATAGGAGGAGTTATAGGGAGTGGTTATATGGGGACAATAGGAGGAGTTCTAATTTAAATCCGTAAAGACCCTTTTTTTTTTTTTTTTTTTACCTGAGAAAACATTTTTACAAAATACAAGTTTTCAAAATAATGGTGACGAGTATAAAAATGTGGAAATAAAGGATATTGCTGAACTAGTTACATGAACGGACGTGTTTTATTTCCGTGAGGGACGGAAGTGTTTTATTTCCGTGAGGGACGGAAGTGTTTTATTTCTGTGGGGAACGGAAGTGTTTTATTTCCGTGGGTGGGTTATTCCTCTCACCGCTCGTCCCTCTCTCTTTCCAGGAGGACAACAGTTAGTTTTGTGGCCTATTGCTGCTCCACCCAGTGTCTGCAGACATTCGACCTACTGAGTTGATAAACATTTGTAGTTGTCTCTGGTTCTCCTGCCATCCTGAGACGGTCCCATCCCGCCTCCACCCTCTGGGAACACTGCGTTTCTGTGCCAGCGTTCGGGAATCCGCAGCAGGGACCTATCTTGACGTTGCCGTTTTGGAAACGTCGCCTCCTCTGCTCGGACGCGCTCCGAGTTTGGTGTCTCCCTCCGATGCGTTTTGCTTTATCCCTTTGCATTTTACCACATAAAAACATTTTTTTTCCGTCCTCGTGTGAATAAATCATGGATACAGCGCAGAAGGTGGAAATGCCATAAAACAAAACATTTTAAGGTGTTTGGGTTTTGTGTGTTGTTTTTTTTTTAACTGTTTGCTGATTTAAGGGGACGCCCAAAATATGTGTTACATTGTGTTTCAGAAAATGTATTAGGAGCAGACGGGCCATAAGAGTATTATAATGTCATAAAGGATACATTTAAATACTTATACATCCTGAAGGAGGTTTGAATCCGCGCTCGTGCTTCCTAAAAGTTCAGAGGTAGTCGTTCTTCTCCTCCTTGCAGCTGCTGTGTTTAGAGGTTCTCCTCACCTCCATGGTATAAAAAAAAGACACACCAAAGTTGAAGAAAAATGTAATCCACCAATACAAATAAAAGCAAGTGTAGCCTTGCATGTAAGGTAGCACTAGCCTAGCGGATAGCTAAAAGCGTATGTCCATGCTGCCCAGCTCTTGATCTGAGAGGGTAAGGGACAGAGCGTTGACGCTGTAGCTCGGTGGAGACCATCCACCAACGGGTTTGTGAGCCCCGTATCTGTGCAGATCACGAACTCTCAAAGGGCAGCTCCACAGGACAAAGTATAGTACTATCTACCCCAACGCGTTTCACATGTTGAAGCGCTATTGGGTGATTACATTTTTCTTCAACTTTCGTGCGCTCTGTGTGTCTTTTTTTACTTTATATATGCTTGTAAAATTAGAAATATAATAATTATCTGATTTTATATATATATATATATATATATATATATATATCTCCTTGAAAGTTAGTTTTAGTGCGATCAAAATTGTAGCTGCCCAAGCAGGGAAGAGCAATGTAATGAGAAGAAGCAGACAGCGACGTGGGGCCTGCGTGTGCGGGCAGGTGAAACGCCCGCATGTGAATGGTCCTATATCAGAGAGATAATGTGAATCCATCTCCCACTGATGGGGACACAGGATCTTGTATCATAGGAGGGGTGGGAAAGGGTTATTTTCAGCCCCAACACACTGAAACGGTTCTCAGATACATTGTTTAAGTAACAAATGTTAATCCCTCTCTTAAAGGGGCCATCACTCTTAGGAGCAAAGTGTACGCTTGGCAGCGACATGTTTAATGGGTCACATCTGGGAGGTTGATGCCGAGAATTGTTTTATTAAAGCTAAAGTTGTTAAACTCCTCCGTGAACACGGGGAGGAGCTGAGACTCGGACGGTTTCCTCGGCCGCTCCGGTTTGTCCGATGTCGCTGCGTGTTCAACCAGTTTGCACTGTCCCCTTCTAATTATTTATTCTCTGATAAGGATGAGGTGGGAAAGGGGGAAAGAAAACACTTCCCCACGGAAACCTAAACCTACTCTTTGCTTCTAGCACAGCTAGATTAATATCAGAAAGTATATTCGATTAACACATTTTTCATACACATATATATATATATATATATATATATATAATATATATATATATATAATAAAAATAACTAGGTTTTTTTTTTGACCACGCTGTAATAATATTAATAAAGCAGAGTGTGACAGCAATTTTCTAACCTCCTGCTTAAAAATAGGACACAAATGCGAATAATTATTGGGGTTCACAAAAAATGACAAACGCAGACCCCCTTCGCTTCAGACATAAAAGTAACATTAGGAAAAGGAGTCCCTGCCCCGAAGAGCTTACAATCTAAGTGGTAAGTAGGGAGAACTTACAGACAGTAGGAGGGAACTGAAGCGGGTCATAAATGGCGTGTGCCGGCTGCGAATCTGCACTGCGTGGCAGGAGGAGAGCACGCGTGCTGACCAGACACCCTATTAACGAGACTTGAATAGATTATAACGGGCAATGTCCTCATTCCCATAACTTCTTACAGTCTGACGAGCAGCTTTCTGTATGATCATGCAAAGGGTGCGGGCACTGGGTAAGGTGGGTGTGCTAGTGAGCACAATGATTGTGTCCTAGGGGCCCCAACACGCTGGCACTGCCACCGCTCCCACCTCCGCGAATCTGCAGGAACAGCTGGCGTGTCCCCTGAAACATACAATGCGGTTGGTTTCTGGTCTGGGCAGCTGCCCAAGAACTCCAAGAGACAGAGCTGACGGTCTCTTTAATTGAATATCGATTGAATCCCTGCCATCAATCTGGTTTTATTCCAGCAGCTCAGCGCTCTGTATATCTATCCTGGGGGGGGACATATCAATGTCTCAGGCACCTTCAGAACTACGGTCGAATGTCACGTTGAAATCAGAGGTGCTGTGGGGGAACAGGGATACACGTTCCTCTATACGTGCTTCATTACAAGCGATCATTATCATGTTTCTTCCAGTTCTGCGTCACCCAAGGGTGCTTCTTACTAACCTGCAGGGACCGTCTTGGGAATCAAGCTAAGATCTGAAATATTCTGAAATAATGGGAAATAGGAATTTGCACTGACATACTTTTGTAGTGGAATTACAAGTGTAAACATTCACAGTAATGAGGCATTTAATCTCTGTTTTTTCTCCAGTTTGATGGGAGCTTCAATTAACGTAACTATTGATACATGGAAAGGATGCGCCAGCAATTAGGTTAGATACATAAGAAGTCCTTAGGTAAAAATAAAAACATTCTATTTCATGTCCACTTTTATAGTAGCTGTTTTCAGAAAATATGACAGCAATTACCCTTCACTTTTCATTTGTTATCTCACACGTCATTTTTATGATATAAATGTTGCAGTGAGCACATTTGGTGCCTGACTTCTTCAAAACTGCCACCTCGTTTTTAACTTTGAAAAACATGATCAACCTTTCTTAAAAATAAAATAATAATAGTGGGACTTCAAAATAATATAAAATCGCTGATAATATAAAACAATTTTATTCTAAAGTTGAAAAATGCAAGCTCTTTAGATGCCCATCGGGCTCCTGGATCGGCAAAGAAAGTTTCCCTCCCAACTCACAGGGACCTGGAATGTTTGAAGGTCGGTGATGTATCGAGCCCAAGGGCGTTATTAATCAAGGGAAAAAATTGATTCCATCGTGCTGCGGGCAGCATCTTTACCTGGAACGCAGTAACCGCGCTCAGAAACGTCCGCACCCCAAATCTGCGGTTTTCTATTCTGTGATGTATTTGTGCGCAATTCATTTGTCTTTGGTGTCATTAACCCCTTTCACTGCAATGCAGTGTCGCCCGCCGGCAGTGTTTAAAGCATCGTGTGACGGCAATGCATGCCGCCCTCTGTGATACAATGTTATCAGGATAAAATACCGCAAATGACAATCGCATGTGTGCGCACATTCGCGTGTCCCAGACAGGTCTGCAACCCCGCAATCACCATAAATCACCACACAGCGTCACCTTTTCATTCATGTCCATTTTAACATGGACCCTATAAGCTTCTGCCTGCCACATTACACAGCTTTTCAGTACAGCCTTCGACTGAGCCACTGATTGAGCCACCTGTGCTGAAGCAGGGACTGATTGAACACCTGTGCGAAAGCTGGAACTGATTGGGCTGAAGCAGGGATATCCTTAAAACCTGAGCTGTTGGTGGCCCTTGAGGACTGGCATTGCTCCCCCCCCCCCTCCCCCTCCCCACACCGTGCCCCTTTAGATTAAAAAAAAGGGTTTGGGGCGGTTCTTGCCGTAAAGCAAAAAACAACAAAAAACATTAAATGGTACTGCGCCTTCCAGCACTGAAGAGGTTAAGTTCCGCGGAAGCCTACGTTGTCATTTCCACGCAAATGCAATTAACCCTGTCAGTGCTGGAGGAGCTGACACAGCAACGCTTTTTATTAGGGGAGGGAGGTTCCTAGAAGTCAGAGCAGCGCTATCAATCACTGCCGAGGGTCGGACAAGTTTTACAATGTCAGCTGCTGACGATCAATAATCTGATAAGTAAAGCGCCACGTTACCCGGGCTGCGTCGGACGCCAGCTCACTCATAGCTTCTCCTTTTATTTTATGCGGCTGAATTTAAACAATGGCGGGGGAATAAACTAGTCCCCGCGGATCCTGCGCGGGGGGAGAGAGACATAAGAGATTTCAGTGAAATATCTGTCAAAAAATGATTTGTCTAACTAGCTTGCGAAGGGAATTTGCTTTCTAGTAAACCCTGATCACTAACCGCGAAATCCGCGCAGCGCACGTTAAATCCGACCTGCTTCCTACAGCCTTCCACTGAGCCACTGATTGAGCCACTGATTGAGCCAGCTGTACTGAAGCAGGGATATCCTGAAAACCTGGCCTGTTGGCGGCCCTAGAGGACTGGAGTTGGGAGCCCCTGGTCCAATCCGTCACATTACTGAGTCAGGATTCATATGTGGAAAACATTATTAAAAAAAACGTGGAGAGACAATGTTACTCGACAGCAGAGCTTGCACTTAGCCGCAGTTTCAATGCGTTGTGCTGAGCCCCCCTGCCAACTAGACACACGTTCTAGCTGCAATCAAGTGAAAGCATTAAAGCACGGCCCGCCTTCCTGCTGCCCTGCCCCTTTATCCGTGGCATTCAGGTTTTTGTTTCTAAGCATTTTTACTTTGAGGCCCAAACTCTGATCAGCACAGAAACAAACTGAACCCCCAATAAATATGAATTCATTGGCTGGCAGCTCAATGTTTCTATCCGACCGGAGGCACTGCGGGAGTTAAGGGACCTGTCCCACACACACAGGTTACAGCATCGCTGTGTAAGCTCTTTGTACGTTAATATTAGCAGTTCAGAGAATCTTAAGCTACTTACGGTGATAAATAGAGACAGGGCCAGGCCGCCCTTCAAGCAGTTTACCTCTCACCCCTTGTGTCACAGACCCCTTATCACCCGCTTGGGGGGGGGCAGGGGGGGGAGAGAGGTGTAGTGGAGGGGGGAGAGAGGTGTAGTGGAGGGAAGAGAGGAAGATGGGGGAAATGGTGAGAGGGGGAGGGAGAGAGGTGGAGGGGGGATAGAAGAAGGGAGAGGGGAAGGGAGAGGCAGAGATGGGGGAAAGGGAGAGGCGGAGATGGGGGGGAAGGGAGAGGCGGAGATGGGGGGGAAAGGGAGAGGCGGAAATGGGGGGGAAAGCGAGAGGCGGAGATGGGGGGGAAAGGGAGAGGAGGAGATGGGGTGGAAAGGGAGAGGCGGAAATGGGGGGGAAAGGGAGAGGCGGAAATGGGGGGGAAAGGGAGAGGCGGAAATGGGGGGGAAAGCGAGAGGCGGAGATGGGGGGGAAAGGGAGAGGAGGAGATGGGGTGGAAAGGGAGAGGCGGAAATGGGGGGGAAAGGGAGAGGCGGAAATGGGGGGGAAGGCGGAGATGGGGGGAAAGGGAGAGGCGGAGATGGGGGGAAAGGGAGAGGCGAGATGGGGGGGGGAAGGGAGAGGCGGAGATGGGGGGGGGAAGGGAGAGGCGGAGATGGGGGGGAAAGGGAGAGGCGGAAATGGGGGGGAAAGCGAGAGGCGGAGATGGGGGGGAAAGGGAGAGGCGGAGATGGGGGGGAAAGGGAGAGGCGGAAATGGGGGGGAAAGGGAGAGGCGGAAATGGGGGGAAAGGGAGAGGCGGAAATGGGGGGGAAAGCGAGAGGCGGAGATGGGGGGGAAAGGGAGAGGAGGAGATGGGGGGGAAAGGGAGAGGCGGAAATGGGGGGGAAGGCGGAGATGGGGTGGAAAGGGAGAGGCGGAGATGGGGGGAAAGGGAGAGGCGGAGATGGGGGGAAAGGGAGAGGCGGAGATGGGGTGGAAAGGGAGAAGCGGAAATGGGGGGGAAAGGGAGAGGCGGAAATGGGGGGGAAAGGGAGAGGCGGAGATGGGGGGGGAAAGGGAGAGGAGGAGATGGGGGAAAGGGAGAGGCGGAAATGGGGGGGGGAAGGGAGAGGAGGAGGGGGAGGAAAGGGAGAAGCAGAGATGGGGGGAAAGGGAGAAGCAGAGATGGGGGGAAAGGGAGAGGCGGAAATGGGGGGGAAAGGGAGAGGCAGAAATGGGGGGGGAAAAGGAGAGGCGGAAATGGGGGGGAAAAGGAGAGGCGGAAATGGGGGGGGAAAGGGAGAGGAGGAGGGGGAGGAAAGGGAGAGGAGGAGGGGGGGGGGAAAGGGAGAGGAGGAGGGGGGAAAGGGAGAGGAGGGGGAGATAAATCATAAATAAGGAGGAAAATACACACTAAGAAAACAGAAAGAAAAAAGAGGAAAAAAAGAAGGGTCGGAGGGTCAGTTGGACCAAGAGACAGAGGGACGGAGGGTCAGTGGGACAGAGGAACGGAGGGGCCATTCTATATTGTCCGAAGTGACTGTTTTTGGCTGAAAATACCAAATTACTAAAATGAGGTTTTCCTGTGAGGACAGCTGGAGCAGCCGTTTCAGACAGTATAGAATAAGACCCAATAACCCAAGTATTAAATTACATTAAGAAACAAATGTTCTTTTAAATGGGATTTTACGAGCCGACCCCTCAAACCTTGGGATCTTGGGTACCTCAAAAGCAAAACAATTACTTTTTTTGTGGGGAGAGGAGCAGACTACAAAATCGGGGAACTGCTCTAATCCCCACCTCAGCCCTGCGTGTTCTTTCCGTGCTCTCAGCGTCATGTATGTCATTGTGAAATCTTCCAGTAGTTTTTTATTTCAAATTCTGTGGCTCTTAAAAATGACCCCATTGTGATAGTCTAAAACAGGGGGGGACAGCTCGTGTCCTCAAGGGCCACCAACAGGTCAGGTTTTCAGGATATCCCTGCTTCAGCACAGGTGGCTCAGTCAGTCCCTGCTTCAGCACAGGTAGCTCAATCAGTTCCTGCTTCAGCACAGGTGGCACAGAGGTCAGTCCTCTGTCCTCTCTCTCCCGTCTCTCATCTCTCCTCTCTCCCCTCTCTCTCCCCTCTCTCTCCCCTCTCTCTCCCCTCTCTCTCCTCTCCCCTCTCTCCTCTCTCCCCTCTCTCCTCTCTCCACTCTCCTCTCTCTCTCCTCTCTCCACTCTCCTCTCTCTCTCCTCTCTCCCTTTCTGTTTGGACAGCATAAATACTGCTTACATGTTGCTGGAATACACCGCAGTTCAGAGATTGCCCGCAATATTTCGCCCTTCACCACGCCGGTAGTGGCGTTGAATTTCCGCGGTTCGCGACCATGTGACTGCTGCGGTAGCGATTATATGGTCACGATCGCTCCCCTAGTGACAGCGGGCGGCTCCGCCGCGTGCGTTTGGAACGTTTTACGCGATCTACCTCTAGAAAACGCGCGTTACTAATACGGCGTAGCCCCCTTGTATGTATGCACATCTCTATATGTATCACAAAGGCTTTTAGAAGTGTAGATCCTTTTTTAAACCTGGGCTTATACCACTGATTTTCTTTTTTAAGTCACGGCGACCACTTCCTTTAACCCTTTGCGTTGCCATGCGTAGCAGGCCTCTCAGAGCCACGTCCAGCCTGCAGCTTTATGCACCGATCCCCTCACCCTAAATGGTGATCTAATCCGGCCGCAGAGGAAGCAAAGCACAGGAGCCCACAGCCGTGTCCACTGGGACTTCCGGCGCCATGAGTCAGCGACCAAAGACTAGCGTCCAACAGGAGCAAAACCGTGAATCGTGGAAGTGGCCACGAAAACAGGAAACCCACCTGGGGTGGAACCCCTCCTTTTTCTACAACTCCCCCTTTAACCCTCTTCATTGCTGGAGGGGCCCACAATGCAGTGAAGGGGTTAATGGGACCCCCGGGTGTATAAGGACGCAGGGGACAGACTCGGACAGCTGACTCCATTTAATGAGGGACGCAGAGTCAGGATTTGCTGACCGTGCCGCTGGTTAAGAGGAGCCATGTACAGTATTAACCCATTTATAGCGCAGTGGGAAAAAACAAGCATACACCTTTTGGAAACAATTTAACAATGTCATTTTCTTCCTTAAGCTAATCTAACTACGCTAAAAGCAAAGATTTGGTTTCTTCTGTTTCTCTTGAGATTAATTCCAAATCACAGGGTCTATACATGGGTGGAGGGAGTGTGTGTTAATCAAGTGTTCTCTTTACATCTTTACCTTGATCCCACCTGGTCCTTGTCAGTGAGCAAATAAAGATAAGGGAGGCGGGGGCTCTGCTTGTGCAAGCTCTTGTTGAACTTCAGACAAAAGGGGAGGAGACAGAAGAAATCAAAACCCTCCCAAGTCTCAACGCGCCATTTATACAAAGTAATTGTATAACATGACAAGCCCCCCGCCGCCCCTCAAAGGTGTGACTACCTTTAGTGCACACAGTTTGGGTTACATGTGCTCTGACAACCAAAGTGGGACGGAGGGTCGGAGGAGGGTCAGTGGGACAGAGGGACAGAGGGTCGGAGGAGGGTCAGTGGGACAGAGGGACAGAGGGTCGGAGGAGGGTCAGTGGGACAGAGGGACAGAGGGTCGGAGGAGGGTCAGTGGGACAGAGGGACAGAGGGTCGGAGGAGGGTCAGTGGGACAGAGGGACAGAGGGTCGGAGGAGGGTCAGTGGGACAGAGGGACAGAGGGTCGGGGCATGTTTTGCTATCTTTGCTCTTGCAATACGTTGCTAGCCTTTCTGGCAGCTCAGGGGTTAATGCCTTTCTGGCAGCTCAGGGGTTAATGGCTTTCTGGCAGCTCAGGGGTTAATGCCTTCCTGGCAGCTCAGGGGTTAATGGCTTTCTGGCAGCTCAGGGGTTAATGCCGCGGTGTTTCTGGCGTTGTGAGGTGCTGGATACTCTGTCTGGCGCAGACGTTTTGGGCTGTGTATCCGGGGGCCTGAGGTTGCCATTGTGCGGTTCTGATGGATGACAGCAGTTTTAATTTTAGCTTCAACTATAAAAAAATCCGCAGACGCGCTATTGTTGTGCAGGAAACAGTCACAAGATGTCCTTCTTCCTGTATTCATTTGTTTTGTTTTTTTGGGAGGGCCTCTATTTAACCCTTTGAGTTACGGGGCCCAGTTAGCCCAGGTCTCATGTAATACCCAGGAACCTTCCTTTGGCTCAGGTAATGATGGGGACCCCTGTGTTTTTAACGAGGCACTTTGGGGGGCCACTTTTCATCCCAAACACAGTACAAATGATACAATCTCATGCGTTTAAACTGCAGGAAAGGCGATTTCACCAGCAGCAAAGGATTCTTTACCGTAAGGGTGGTTACCGTGGAATTTACCGCCAATGTACCGAGAAAGATAACCACACGAAGAATGTTGATCCAGTGAGAGATCTGATTACTGGAGTCCGGAAGGAATCAGGTTCCCCCCTTCTGAGATATCATTGGTTAATATTGCACTGGGTTTCTCTGTGTGCCTTCCTCTGGATCAATATAAATACAAATGAAGATAATAATAACTTTATTACATATAGCACCTTTCTCCCAATGGGACTCGCGTCACAATTACAGCACAGCGCGCGGTGCGCAGCACACGGGAATGTTACAGACACAGTCCCTGCCCTGCAGAGCTTACACTCTGTGTTTTGGTGCCTGAGGCACAGGGAGATAAAGGGACTTGCCCAAGGAGCTGACACCAGGAATTGAACCAGGTTCCCCAGCTTCACACTTGGTGTCATTGTTTACAGCAGGGGGGCGCAAATTTTTTCGTCTGCACCCCCCTGCCTTCTCCCCCCCCCTCCCTTACCGTTTTGATGCTGCGTTGCCATGGCGATGTGTCGCCGGAGAGCAGGTAAGGGACTATACAGAGGCCTTGCGCGCTCCCCCAGCATTTAATTTAAATGTTTTGTGGAAGAGCGCGGGTCCTCTGTAAGCACCGTACCCCTGCAGAGAATCTCACGCACCCCTGCAGAGAATCTCACGCACCCCTGCAGAGAATCTCACGCACCCCTGCAGAAAATCTCACGCACCCCTGCAGAAAATCTCACGCACCCCTGCAGAAAATCTCACGCACCCCTGCAGAGAATCTCACGCACCCCTGCAGAGAATCTCACGCACCCCTGGATTACAGAGTCCGTTTCTTTACTCACTGAGCCGCTCCTTCAAATCAGGAGGATTTACCTTAGTCAACGAAATGTTACATCGGTTGAACTTGATGGTCATTTTTTGTTCAACCTCATCTATTATGTAACGATGTAACTATGTAACTCTGTAACTATGTAGCACAACGACCACAAGGACATCAACATTATTATCCTTTCACTGCCAGAGGGAGAAGGGTCTTTGTATCAGAGGTTCTGATATCTATTAATAGAACAAAAATAAAGTTCTTCATAGATTAGATTATAGTGTATAGATCTTTCCAATCTGCACAGGTCTGTTCTTCACACGTACAGAGCTTTCCAAACCTCACAGGTCTGTTCTTCACACGTACAGAGCTTTCCAAACCTCACAGGTCTGTTCTTCACATGTACAGAGCTTTCCAAACCTCACAGGTCTCTTCTTCACACGTACAGAGCTTTCCAAACCTCACAGGTCTCTTCTTCACACGTACAGAGCTTTCCGAACCTCACAGGTCTCTTCTTCATGTCTACAGCCTTCAAGATATCATACCAGGCCTTGCAGCAACATAACTGTGTTTATAAACGGGAGTGTCACAGATTGAAACTCTATCACAGCAATTACTACTCCTGGAAGCTCAGGAGGACTTTGTACCAGAGGCTCTCCGCTGCAAAACTGAGGCTGTGTAACACATTACTGGCAGCGATAGGGTTAATCTGGAAAATGTGAAAGATACGCTCTCACAAAATAACCAGGAAACCGCCGTTTCCTGCAGAACCCAGATGGAAACACTGCGTTATTATATTCCTTCAAGTTACTGAAGCCCAAGTTGGAAGCCGGGACTGACAGTTGCCTGCTTTCCATATGCAAACAGAATGTGTGGAGCATGTGGGCCTGCTGTGAACATCACGCTAATTATGTAAGCTCATCAAAAAGCCCAGCTCTAATTGGCTGCAAGATGAAGTGCGGGGAACAGCAAAGTTATGGGGAGCGGAGAGAGCGCATGCAAATTAATGAGCAGTGATTTCTATAGGCGCCATTACATCAATTACACAGCGAGTGTGAAGCTGCGAGGGCAACTGGGCCTTTTAGCAATTTGCATATTCATAAAGATTTGGATTTAATGAGCTGGAAGATTAAGTACAGGGACACAGACACAATACCACGGCCTTAACTACTTCACTGCCAGAGGGTGGCAATGCAGCCCTGCGTAGGGTTAATGGCGCCCTATCTGTCTCTGCCCAATACAGTTCCATGTGGTTATTCATTGAGAAACAGCGTTGGCTTTTCATCTTGGTGGCATAGCTCATATTCTCTATCTAGATTGTAAGCTCTTCGGGGCGGGACTCCTTTTCCTGATGTTGCTTTTATGCCTGGAGCGCTTATTCCCATTATATGTTGTATCATTATGTCCCGCGTGTCACTGCCGTGACGCGCTGTGTACCTGGATGGCGCTCTATAAAGATATACGTACATCTATTTTAGAGAGATGTAACTGTAGAGTAGTTTGGGGGGGATCAGTTACAAATGACGATTATTACGGGGTTCTTGGCAGCTCTTTTTAATTTGAAAGATACTGATCTTTACGTGCATTAGTGAGTGGAACAGTGTGCGCTGTGCTGTGCATTGTCTGGCCTGGATACACTGACACAGCTGCTGCTCTGAATGTCTGGAATCCTTAGGAGAGAAAAACAAATGTTGCCCCTTTCTACCTTTAAGAAACATTTGTTCCTTTTGATCTGGAGAGCAAATGGTCTGAAAGTAGCATAGCATGTACAGGACCTCCCTGAAAAGAGACAGCCCGCAGTATAACACTTTGATGAGTATGCCTTTAAAGCTACAAAACGTGACATCTTATTTGTATTTTTATTTTTTGCTTTAATTAGAGGTTTAATTTAATTATAGGTGATGTATAATTTCCCATAAGTTCCCTTTCTGGTGGGCAGCTGGCTAAAGGTGCAGTCCCAGCTAGGGCCAATGCTGATCACAGGTAAGTATTGGTGATTGGCATTTAAACTACAAATCAAACCAGTGTAAGCATTGTTTGTTTTTTTAAATACTGTAAGAAGATGTCACGACAACCTGGATAATTTGGACTGCTTTTATGAACACAACGGTTTTGTCATGTGACTGTTTGTAGAACCTCTTTCCACAAGCGGTCTCACCCCACTACTTATTCCAGGGGGAGGGGGGGCAACTCCAGTCCTCAAGGGCCATCACCAGGTCATGTTTTCATGATATCCCTGCTTCAGCTCAGTCGAAGATTGAGCCACCTGTGCTGAAACTGATTGAGCCACCTGTGTGGAAGAAGGATCTGATTGAGCCACCTGTGCTGAAGCAGGGATATCCTGAAAACCTGGCCTGTTGAGCACTGGAGTTGCCCACCCCTGGCTTATTCCTTTTCTTGAAGGACCAATAAGTGGCTGATAAAATGGGAAATTACCATGTTTCCTTTGAAAAGAAAAAACATAATTATTTTGCACAGGACACACCAAAGTGAAGAAGATTCCGCCTTAATAAGCAAGAAACGTTCAATTAGGAAGTCGTTTCTTTTTAGGCCTGGTTAGCGGGAGTGCCCCTTTAAGAGCCGGCTGCTCCCGAGCTTCCAGCTGTCAAGTCTCTCAGCACACCTCCCATTCTCCCACAACCATTCCTCCAGTGGTCCCAGGCGAAGGACACAGTGACCTTCAGCCAGTCCTGTGTCACATAACACCCTCACACACAGCAGCCATGCACTGCCTGGCACTATGCAAAGCAGATCTCTCTTCTCACGCATCACTGTATATGTGCGGGGGAAATATATATATATATTATAGCAAATAAAAATATCACGTGTGAGCACATTCACGTCTTGGACAGGTCTGCAACTCTGCCTTTCACCATTGTCACCTAGCATACAGTGCTTCCACTGCAGCAAGGGATTCTGGGAAATGACATGCAAATGAGCACACAGTATTATTAATAGATATATAACACATCATAGCCACTGTAAAATCCCCCAGTGCTGGGGCAAGTGAATCTTAGAAATGCAAGAACACCAGCTTGCTATTTCGTGGTAGGCTGTGAGGCCTTTCATGGGTTCTTCATACATGAAATGATGGTGTACTGAAACCTCATAGGTCTCTTCTTCAACTTCTTGATGAAATAAGAAGCCAGTGAGGGCATTGCAGGCGCCTCTGGCAGTGAAGGGCTTAATAGAGGCAGTGATGTGCAGTATTGAGTCTCCGGATGTGTGGTCAGTTAGTGTCTGTACCTCTGTACATATTGGTCACACACACAGCACTCATCCTATTGATATGAACATTTAACATGCTGTTTCCTTATGTAGAACTACAGAGAATACGTGGAAACGTTCACACTCAAGCCTCTGTGCCACAGAGCTGACAATCTAATGCTTAGCGGCTTAGAGAAAGTGCTCCGTACCGGGTTCACCCACATCGGAGGACTAGACATTACCCCCCAGACGCTCCCTCCGGAGTGTGGCATGTAAAATAACTGAACACGTGTGGTGGCTGTGTGCGGATTCAGGACACGTCCAAATATTCAGCATTGTGAATTATACAGGGGCGTAATAAGCAGCCTAATTACACAGAGCCCGGTTACCGGCTCCCACCGCAAGGCAATGCCCAGCTCCTCGCCTGAGCCCCTGCGCATTCTGCCACGCGGTGTGTAATTAGCTGCACAGGGTAAGTAATTACCGTTACTCCTCCTTACTGCGCTGTTATAAATACACTTGGCGTGAAGCCGCAGTAACTGTTGCCTGCTGGAGAGCCACAGGTGATGGAAAAAGAAATTGGTCTCTCTAGGGTGTGATTTCCAGGGCACATCAGATGCTGAGGCTCCTGTTATGAATCCAGGTGGATGTTAACACCTTCACTGCCAGAAGTTCCCGCAACACATCGCTCCGCAAAGCTGCATTCACTTTTTATTCAGCTCAACAAACACAATTTCGTGGATGCATAAAACACACTTGTTTGATACGTAGTAATCCCAGATATTGTTACCAGGAAACCTTAAAGTTGCGCTCCAGTTACTTAAATAATTGGAATAAATGCATAAAATATAAGAAAACGTTTAATTTGCGTGACGCAAGATTCTGGGAAGAAGAATGACAGCCTTGCGCGATAAAATTGTTACATCTCTTTATAATGTGCGTACCCATTGTGGGAATTGGCTGGTGAATTTTTGGTTAGGGAAAGAGGGAAGTACCATATGGTCCACTTGGACCAGAGGGAACGGGCCTGAAGAAGGGGTATCTACCTCGCCCCCCTTGATTTACCCTCCCCCTTTGTGTTTGTTACCCCCACACTTTGTCTTTTTGTCTCTCACTACCTTTCCTTGTGTTATTTCCCTAGACCATATTTACCCTAGAGTATTATTACCCAGTGTGAGTCATCGCTCCAAGTTACTGTTTTCGTGTGTGTGTATGTGTATATATATATATATATTCCTCAGTAGGAATTTTGGAGGAACGAAACGTTGGTTTTCTTGATGTACCACTATTTTCACCAATACACTTTGTGAAGTTTTCTACAATTGAGTGCTGTCTCTTGCTTTACCAGACCTTGGAACGGTAATGTACGTATGTATGTATATATATATATTTTTTTTTTTTTTCGATTAAACTATTCTCATTTTGACTTATTTCCTGGTTATATTTCTAGTAGAGACAGAGAGTGCTGGAACATTATTCTATATCTGATTAGTACTTGGGGGGAATTGGGGTCCCCCTTGTTCCTTGTGCACCCTGCATTTAATAAGTTGTTATTTCTGGTTTGAGTGCTATCACTTGTTATTTTGTAATACGCTAACATATTCCGCCGCGCGGTACAATGGGAGTACAGAGTAATATATATTACACAAAAACAGTTATATACAAGTAAGGACAGACGTGCACAAACAGGTAATGAGGTCCCTGATCCTCAGAGCTTACACTCTAAACGGGCTCTCACTTTCTACTTCATTTGGATCGATAAAAGGAGCCGTTTTTTTATTCCTATGTTCTTGCTGTTCCTATTTTTTAAAAAAATCCTTGTTTCACATATCAACCGTGTAAAGAAAATAGAAAAATCTAATTAGAAGATAGACACAGCAAATAATCCCACGTTTTGAGCACATTCCCACGTCTCTGCCAGGTCTGCAACCCTGCCCTTCCCCATTATCTCTTAGCATACAGCGCTTCCCCTGCAGCCAGGGATTCTGGGAACTGACATGCAAATGAGCACACAGTGTCACCTTTGGCTTAAAATCCATTTTAACACGGACCCCCACAAACATAAGAGAAAGAATAGAACAAAATTATATAGCAGTTAATATTAAAAAGGGAGATATTAATGATTAGTTCTTTTATTATTTAGATGACCTTGTGTTGTGAAGGTTGAACCTTGACAGGCATTTGTGAAGCTCTATAATGATCTTTTCCTTTTTCTTGTTTATGCCGGGGCATTTGCATTGTGGCTGTGTTTTTGAGATGTTAAAACAAGCTTCCATTTCTCTGTTAGGAAGTGATATGGTGGGACTTAAGTATCAACACATTTATCCCCAGAGGAGCGAAGCAGTTAAAATGCATAGTACACTGTTTTTGAGCCAGGGTTCCACGGGCACCCCTAAAGGGTTCCACGGGCACCCCTAAAGGGTTCCCTGCAATTTTCAGGTAATTTAAAAACAACCAAATACAGTTGAATTTACAATGCATCTGATCTCAGACGCGCTATTAGAGAGGGTTGGGGTTCGTTACAATGGATCTAATCTCAGACACTGTTAGAGAGGGTTGGGGTTCCTTACAATGCATCTGATCTCAGACGCGCTATTAGAGAGGGTTGGGGTTCCTTACAATGTATCTGATCTCAGACGCACTATTAGAGAGGGTTGGGGTTCCTTACAATGCATCTGATCTTAGACGCGCTATTAGAGAGGGTTGGGGTTCCTTACAATGCATCTGATCTTAGACACGCTATTAGAGAGGGTTGGGGTTCCTTACAATGCACCGGATCTCAGACGCGCTATTAGAGAGGGTCGGTGTTCCTTACAATGCATCTGATCTCAGACGCGATATTAGAGAGGGTTGGGGTTCAGAATTTCACAATATAATTATAGGCTTCCTTAACCAAAAAAAAAGGTTGGAAACCATTAGCATAGAACTGTACATGATAACCAAGAAGAAATATTCAAAAACACAAACAAAATGCTAAATCTATTCCTAGGAGTGTTTTCATTGTTGCATGTGTGTCTCAAATACTGTTTTATTAGAGTAGCTCAACCTTAAATAGTTCTGCGGGGGTTAGTATAACCCTTTCACTGCTGCTGGGTTCAGCACACCAGAAGTGACATTTCAGATTCACATTCTTCCCTTCCCAGAAGAGAAGAGAAAGCTTCGCTAGAGGAGCGCGGAACCGCGGTTCTGAACAGAACGCCGTCACCGGGCCAGGCTTCTCCGCTTTCATTTCCCACCCGATATGATTTATGAGATGCAAATTTATGTTGTGTAAGGAGTGTTGGCAGAAGAACGCTGCTCATTAATCTTCGCAGACAAACGAGTGAGAGGCACAGGCACACGTATCCCTTAATTACAGCTACTCTTTGATGAAGAGGCGAGGTGGCAGGAGTGCGCTGAAGGTTTTATTACTAAGGAGGTAATTCTGGGTACTCTGAAGTGGCTGCTTTCAGATAAAAGTCCTCAGATTTCAATGGGGGATCTTCACCTCAAGTCAATATAGAATAAGACCCGAATGCAGGGGTTCTCAACTCCAGTCCTGCAGAAGGCAGGTTTGTAGGATATCCCTGCTTCAGCAGAGGTGGCTCATTCAGTCCCTGCTTCAGCACAGGTGGCTCAATCAGTCCCTACTTCAGCACAGGGGGCTTAATTAGTCCCTGATTTAGCACAGGTGGCTCAATCAGGGGGTCAGTCTTCGACTGAGCCACCTGGGCTGGAGCTGGGATATCCTGGAGTTGAGACCCTCTGCCCTAATGGACACATCCCTCTAATTACTGGTTATCTCACCCGCTCACATTCAAGTGAATGGGAGCAGGGAACAGTGAGATAACCCACCCCGGCGCGTGATACATTGTGGCCCTTTAATCTCCTATCCAAAACTCTCCAGCGGTCTGCAGTCGGGTCTCCCGCAGTCTTGTCAGTTCTCCCGCAGTCTGGAGTCGGGTCTCCCGCAATCTGGAGTCAGGTCTCCCGCAATCTGGAGTCAGGTCTCCCGCGGTCTGGAGTCGGGTCTCCCGCGGTCTGGAGTCAGGTCTCTCGCAATCTGGAGTCAGGTCTCCCGCAATCTGGAGTCAGGTCTCCCGCGGTCTGGAGTCAGGTCTCTCGCGGTCTGGAGTCAGGTCTCCTGGGATCTGGGGTCAGCTTCTGAGGTCTAGAGTCGGTCTCATACGTTCTCTTATTGAAGCCAGTAGTTTTAAATGAAAAAAACATATTTTGGTAAAGACAATACCCCAAAATGTCAGAATTTCGGAGGTTGACATCTCCTGCTCACATCACTTCTCTGAGAGTGGGATGGAGTCAATTTGGATTTGTGATGTCAAGTGAACTTAACGAAGCTTAAACCCTTGGCTTGCGTTCAGTATACTGTCCTCCCCATGCTAGAGAACATGTGACTCCCTTTCCCATTGGAACGCGGCCTCACTGCATTTTGAATAAGGACTTTTGTGATTAGCTGAGAGAAACTCTTCTGAGTATCAGTCTGGGCTCTTCTGTCTCTAACTGCATCAATGGCACAAAACAATGAGATTGAGGCTTTTGTGAGTCTCGTTGTATCAGTTAAATTCTATACACACAGATGCCCAGTAAATGCCGAACCGGTCCAAACATCCTGTATCCCTTTAAAGGAGCAATTCATGCGATCTGCTTTTTGTGTTACTGTTTTCTAACATAGGTTTGAAGCAGGGGGACTCCGGTGCTGAACCCCGTCTCCAAAGGGGGCGCCGGTATCTCGCCGACGTTTAAATCTCCAGCGTCACGCGGGCCAATAGGAAGCTGAAGCGGATGGCGTCACGGCTTCCTATTGGCTCGCAGGGCTCGGGAGCTTTGAAACGCCGCCATTACACGAACCCTGCTAGCCGAGCGGATACGGGACCCCCCCCCCCCATTGGAGGTATCTCCGGAAGCAGGGGGTTCCCGGAGCTGACATTAAGGAGACCCCCTGCTTCAATCCTATGTTAAGCTTGGAATGCCGCTTTAATTCCTCGTGATGGCATAAATATTGTATGAGTGATACAAGCAATACGATATTAGTTTATTAAATAACCTACGTTGATACCGGTCTCTTGGTACGTATGTCTTTATTTATATAGCGCCATTAATGTACATAGCGCTTCACAGTAGTAATACACGTGACAATCATATACATAACAAATAATACAAATAACAGATCATGGGAATAAGGGCTTCCGACATAAAAGTAACATTTCGGAAGAGGAGTCCCTGCTCCGAAAAGCTTACAATCTAATTGGTAGATAGGAAGAACGTAAAGAGACAGTAGGAGGGAGTTCTGGTAAGTGCGTCTGCAGGGGGCCAAGCTTTATGTATCGTGTGTATAGTATTAGCCACAGTGCTACTCATATGCTTCGTTAAGCAGGTGTGTCTTAAAGGTGGATAGAGAGGGTGCTAAGAAATGAGGCACTGACTATGGCACTGCACATATATAGCTATGAATGTAGATTAAGGCATCTCTCAAGCATGAGAAAATAAATACTCAACATTTCTCAGAGATGGCTCCCAAAGTCTAATTTATTTTCCCCAGTTAAAACAGGGACTTAAAGAAGGCAAACTTTCCCTCATCAACCCTGGAAAAAAAAACATGGTTAGAAGTTTTGCCAAAAGAATCCCAAGTATGTTATGTTAGGGAATATTTCATTACCAGCTGCGGTGTAATGAATGGAGAGAGGCAGAAGGTACCCCCATGAAACTGTGAAATCACTGGCATTCCAAGCATGGTAACGTAAACATACAGTAGATGGCATTCAGACTTCATGACTACAGCAGCACGAGTCTGAAATATACTGTCCTCTGGGAGACAGGACGTATAAGGGAGGGCACACATTTTACAGAGCAGTAAATGTGCATTTAAATAGTGAGATCAATGTGTTGCCTCTAAAATGTCAGGACTAGCGACATTTGTATTTCCGTTACATATATTACGGCTGGGCACTTTCCGCGGTGTTTTGGTTGCACAAATTGTTGGTGTTTTGGTTTTGCCGGAACTCGATTGCTTTTGATTTTCATTTTTGTGGGTGTGTGTGTGCAAAAATGATGGTAAAAACGAATAATTAGCTGAAAATTCTAAAATAATATTAGGATGCAGAAAGAAGGTTTTAAAAAGGCATAAAAAAAATATGCCTTCAAACATGATTTAAAATCATAAAAACAACGATTAGGAAACTAAAATCTTTTAACTTTTGGGAAGTAAAATATTGTATGGAGTCGACGCCCTCAGTGGAGAACAAATGAGGATATGGGATTCCTGGGCACTGGCAGGCAGTTTGTAAAGCAGCAACCTCTTTTTAATATTCTGTATCATGGGGGCTTACTGATAAGATATTTTGTTTCACTCTGTATGCCCTTTTTGATGAGTTTTAATGTATTAACCTTTCTTGTGTTGCTATAGCAAGCAATCAAAAGAAAACCCAGTGGAGACTAAATGATGTTTTTGCTTTACTTTCTATCCATCAAACCTGCTAGGTTCTTGGTGCTACCGTTTCCTCACTATTTCATTCCCTGAAAGGCGTTGCAAAGGAAGCGCCCCCGGCAGGGAAGGGGTAAACTGCGTAATCCCAGCTGTGGTTAACATGCAGCAAGTTCTACATCCCAGCAGAGGCGTTTAAACCCCTGGCTAGTTACAATCTGAGCACAGAGACAGTGTCAGAGGCAATGCCGGGCCCTGGAGAGCAATAAACTAAATGAGATAGACAACACATTGAGAATATATATATATATATATATATATATAAAATCATCTTCAGCCTTTGTTTCCCCACTGCTGGATGAAGCCTCCCCGACAATCTGCCTGGTACTGCGGTTACAGCCGCTCTTCTCCACGTCGCTCCAACACATTTCTGATCTCATCCGCCCATCTTACTTTGGTCATCTTGGTCTTTTAATCTCTCTTGGAATCCAGTTGAGTACCATCTTTGTCCAACGATGGCCATCTCTTCTTGCGATCCGTCTGTCCCACTGGCATGTTAATTTCGCCACAGTTATGATTATGTCCCAGATTTTTGTTTGGTTTCAAACCCATTCATTCTTTTTCCTGTCTCTCTGGGTAAGACCCAGCACGTATCGCTCCATACTTCTTTGCATTGTCTGAAGAATCTGAATTATCTTCACATTTAGGGTTCAAGTTTCCCATCCATACATGAACACGGGCAGAAGGTATTGTCCCAATAACAAATGATATACATTTAGTATAGGTGATTGCTATAATTGAATCATGCTCTGAAGCTGAAGGGTAAGGGGGAACATGAGAAAGTCCTGTTTCACTGAAAAGGTAGTGGATACATGGAACTACCTCCTTGATGTGGTAGAACATCCTACATATGGAACAATGTCAGGAATCAAACAGGGTCTTGGTATCATAATAGTTTAGACAAATTAGGAGATTTGTCTTGCTCAAGTGGTCCTTATATGCCAACAATGTCTATGTTAAACAAGCCACTTTGCTAAGAATGATGTGGAAACAGCTTATCAGCCATCGGGCTATTGTAACAAAATGATAACATCTTGTGCATTTTCCCCACATCCCTTTATTTTTAGGAGCAGTGTCACAGGATTTCCATACCTGAAGTCCTAAATCCTGCTTTGTGACAAGAGACTATATATCATTCTAGAACAATATACTTACGTACACAAGAAATATAATAGTATTCAGGATACACACTGTTGGCATGCACCAATAACAAGCTGAACACTGCACAACTCTACACACAGAGGTTTGATTTGAGTTCACAAGGTCGTGGGTTCAATTCTTGCCTCTGGCACTTGGCACGCTGTGTGATCTTGTCTAAAGCAATGGTCCTTTGTTAACCCAACTATAATTAGGTAATAATAACATTGTTACTTCCTTCCATTTTGATGCAGCCAGGACTAATGTGTCTTCATTTGAGCTATAACCCTGTAGGATCCATATTTATTCCGACCATTACTTCCTATTTTGTGGAAATGTGCGACTTTTCAACTTTTTTCCTGAATTAAAATGTTCTATGGCCCAGAGGTGGGACAGCTACAGAGGATGAGACTGCCCTCATTTTCCCCTGCAATCTCAGGAACGTTTATATCTTGTCCAATATGTTTGTATTTGACCCCTGCACACTGCATTCCCTTCTTTGGTTTCACACAGCTGCATTCAATCTGAACCCCTTCTGTGTACATCTGTGTCGCCCCTAAGGCGGACAGCCTTTGGCGCAGGCGAAGGGCAGCCAAAGGGTGTGAGCCGTCTGCTGATGTTTGGTGATATTAAAGCTTCTCTATTTCAATCTCAAACTCACCAGCTCTTTATCTTCTTTGTACCCAATTTTCCAACTCTAACTGTCCATGAAATGTCTGGTATTTGCCTATATAACCTCTGTTCCTTTAATGTAACTATGTGTTGTTATAACTCTGTGCCCAGGACACACGTGAAAACGAGAGGTAACTTTCAATGTATTACTTCCTGGTAAAACATTTTTATAAATAAAAAAAATACAGAATTAATTCTGTATAATAACAAAATAATACACAAATTGTGTAATGGTGTAAAATAAATCAATAAAAAAAATGATACAATTTAAAATGTCAAGCTCATTGTGCTGCCTGGGCCCTCAGAGCCATTTTCAGGTTTGCTGTTACATTGCACCCCTCCTTATTGTGAATTCACTTTTAGCATTGCACACCTTGCAAAAAATAAATCCCCCCACCCCAAACATAGCCCTACACCCCCCCCCCCAAACATAGCCCTACACCCCCCCAAACATAGCCCTACACCCCCCCAAACATAGCCCTACACCCCCCAAACAAAGCCCTACACACATCCCAAATATAGCCCTACACCCCCCCAAACATAGCCCTACACCCCCCCAAACATAGCCCTACACCCCCCAAACAAAGCCCTACACACATCCCAAATATAGCCCTACACCCCCCCAAACATAGCCCTACACACCCAAACAAAGCCCTACACACATCCCAAATATAGCCCTTAAACCCCCCCCCCCAAACATAGCCCTACACCCCCCCAAACACAGCCCTACACCCCCCCAAACACAGCCCTACACCCCCCCAAACACAGCCCTACACCCCCCCAAACACAGCCCTACACCCCCCCAAACACAGCCCTACACCCCCCCAAACATAGCCCTACACCCCCCCAAACATAGCTCTACACCCCCCCAAACATAGCCCTACATCCCCCCAAACATAGCCCTACACCCCCCCAAACATAGCCCTACATCCCCCCAAACATAGCCCTACACCCCCCCAAACATAGCCCTACACCCCCCAAACATAGCCCTACACCCCCCAAACAAAGCCTTACACACCCAAACAAAGCCCTACACACATCCCAAATATAGCCCTTAACCCCCCCCCAAACATAGCCCTTCACACCTAGCCCTTCACACCCCCCCCCAAACATAGCCCTTCACACCCCCCCCCAAACATAGCCCTTCACACCCCCCCCCAAACATAGCCCTTCACACCCCCCCCAAACATAGCCCTTCACACCCCCCCAAACATAGCCCTTCACACCCCCCCAAACATAGCCCTTCACACCCCCCCCAAACATAGCCCTACACCCCCCAAACAAAGCCCTACACACCCAAACAAAGCCCTACACACATCCCAAATATAGCCCTTAACCCCCCCAAACATAGCCCTTCACACCTAGCCCTACACCCCCCCCAAACATAGCCCTTCACACCCCCCCCCAAACATAGCCCTTCACATCCCCCCCCAAACATAGCCCTTCACACCCCCCCCAAACATAGCCCTTTACACCCCCCCCCAAACATAGCCCTTCACACCCCCCCCAAACATAGCCCTTCACACCCCCCCAAACATAGCCCTTCACACCCCCCCAAACATAGCCCTACACCCCCCAAACATAGCCCTTCACACCCCCCCAAACATAGCCCTTCACACCCCCCCCAAACATAGCCCTTCACACCCCCCCCAAACATAGCCCTTCACACCCCCCCAAACATAGCCCTACACCCCCCAAACATAGCCCTTCACACCCCCCCAAACATAGCCCTTCACACCCCCCCCAAACATAGCCCTACACCCCCCCCAAACATAGCCCTTCACCCCCCCCAAACATAGCCCTACACCCCCCAAACATAGCCCTTCACACCCACCCCAAACACAGCCCTTCACCCCCCAAACATAGCCCTTCACACCCCCCCCCCAACACAGCCCTTCACCCTCCAAACATAGCCCTTCACACCCCCCCCAAACACAGCCCTTCACACCTAGCCCTACACCCCCCCCAAACATAGCCCTTCACCCCCCCAAACATAGCCCTTCACCCCCCCCAAACATAGCCCTTCACCCCCCCCAAACACAGCCCTTCACACCCCCCCCCAAACACAGCCCTTCACCCCCCCCCCAAACACAGCCCTTCACACCCCCCCCAAACATAGCCCTTCACACCCCCCCCAAACATAGCCCTACACCCCCCCCAAACATAGCCCTTCACCCCCCCCAAACATAGCCCTACACCCCCCAAACATAGCCCTTCACACCCACCCCAAACACAGCCCTTCACCCCCCAAACATAGCCCTTCACACCCCCCCCCAACACAGCCCTTCACCCTCCAAACATAGCCCTTCACACCCCCCCCAAACACAGCCCTTCACACCTAGCCCTACACCCCCCCCAAACATAGCCCTTCACCCCCCCCAAACATAGCCCTTCACCCCCCCCAAACATAGCCCTTCACCCCCCCCAAACACAGCCCTTCACACCCCCCCCCAAACACAGCCCTTCACCCCCCCCCCAAACACAGCCCTTCACACCCCCCCCAAACATAGCCCTTCACACCCCCCCCAAACATAGCCCTACACCCCCCCAAACATAGCCCTTCACCCCCCCCAAACATAGCCCTACACCCCCCAAACATAGCCCTTCACACCCACCCCAAACACAGCCCTTCACCCCCCAAACATAGCCCTTCACACCCCCCCCCCCAACACAGCCCTTCACCCTCCAAACATAGCCCTTCACACCCCCCCCAAACACAGCCCTTCACACCTAGCCCTACACCCCCCCCAAACATAGCCCTTCACCCCCCCCAAACATAGCCCTTCACCCCCCCCAAACATAGCCCTTCACCCCCCCCAAACACAGCCCTTCACACCCCCCCCCCAAACATAGCCCTTCACCCCCCCCAAACATAGCCCTTCACCCCCCCAAACACAGCCCTTCACACCCCCCCCCCAAACACAGCCCTTCACACCTAGCCCTACACCCCCCCCAAACATAGCCCTTCACCCCCCCAAACATAGCCCTTCACCCCCCCCAAACATAGCCCTTCCCCCCCCCCAAACACAGCCCTTCACACCCCCCCCCCAAACACAGCCCTTCACCCCCCCCCCAAACACAGCCCTTCACACCCCCCCCAAACATAGCCCTTCACACCCCCCCCAAACATAGCCCTTCACACCCCCCCCAAACATAGCCCTTCACCCCCCCCAAACATAGCCCTACACCCCCCAAACATAGCCCTTCACACCCACCCCAAACACAGCCCTTCACCCCCCAAACATAGCCCTTCACAACCCCCCCCAACACAGCCCTTCACCCTCCAAACATAGCCCTTCACACCCCCCCCAAACACAGCCCTTCACACCTAGCCCTACACCCCCCCCAAACATAGCCCTTCACCCCCCCCCAAACATAGCCCTTCACCCCCCCCAAACATAGCCCTTCACCCCCCCAAACACAGCCCTTCACACCCCCCCCCCAAACACAGCCCTTCACCCCCCCCCAAACACAGCCCTTCACCCCCCCAAACATAGCCCTTCACCCCCCCCCAAAACACAGCCCTTCACCCCCCCCAAACACAGCCCTTCACCCCCCCCAAACACAGCCCTTCACCCCCCCCCAAACACAGCCCTTCACCCCCCCCAAACACAGCCCTTCACCCCCCCCCCAAACACAGCCCTTCACCCCCCCCCAAACACAGCCCTACACCCCCCCCAAACACAGCCCTACACACCCCCCAAACATAGCCCTTCACACCCCCCCCAAACATAGCCCTTCACACCCCCCCCAAACATAGCCCTTCACACCCCCCCAAACATAGCCCTACACCCCCCAAACATAGCCCTTCACACCCCCCCCAAACACAGCCCTTCACCCCCCACAAACACAGCCCTTCACCCCCCCCCAAACACAGCCCTTCACCCCCCCCCAAACACAGCCCTACACCCCCCCCAAACACAGCCCTACACCCCCCCCAAACATAGCCCTTCACACCCCCCCCAAACATAGCCCTTCACACCCCCCCCAAACATAGCCCTTCACACCCCCCCCAAACATAGCCCTTCACACCCCCCCAAACATAGCCCTACACCCCCCAAACATAGCCCTTCACACCCCCCCCAAACACAGCCCTTCACCCCCCAAACATAGCCCTTCACCCCCCCCCAAACACAGCCCTTCACCCCCCAAACATAGCCCTTCACACCCCCCCAAACACAGCCCTTCACCCCCCAAACACAGCCCTTCACCCCCCCCAAACACAGCCCTTCACCCCCCCCAAACACAGCCCTTCACCCCCCCCAAACACAGCCCTTCACCCCCCCAAACACAGCCCTTAACCCCCCCCCAAACACAGCCCTTCACCCCCCCCCCCAAACACAGCCCTTCACCACCACCCCCCCCCCAAACACAGCCCTTCACCACCACCCCCCCCCCAAACACCGCCCTTCACCACCACCCCCCCAAACACAGCCCTTCACCACACCACCCCCCCCCAAACACAGCCCTTCACCACACCACCCCCCCAAACACAGCCCTTCACCACCACCCCCCCAAACACAGCCCTTCACCACACCACCCCCCCCCAAACACAGCCCTTCACCACACCACCCCCCCAAACACAGCCCTTCACCACATCACCCCCCCCAAACACAGCCCTTCACCACATCACCCCCCCCCAAACACAGCCCTTCACCACATCACCCCCCCCCAAACACAGCCCTTCACCACATCACCCCCCCCAAACACAGCCCTTCACCACATCACACACCCCCCCCCCAAAACACAGCCCTTCACCACATCACACCCCCCCCCCCCAAACACAGCCCTTCACCACCACCCCCCCCCCAAACACAGCCCTTCACCACCACCCCCCCCCCCAAACACAGCCCTTCACCACCCCCCCCCCAAACACAGCCCTTCACCACCCCCCCCCCCCAAACACAGCCCTTCACCCCCCCCCCCCCCAAACACAGCCCTTCACCACCACCCCCCCAAACACAGCCCTTCACACCACCACCCCCCCAAACACAGCCCTTCACCACACCACCCCCCCCCAAACACAGCCCTTCACCACATCACCCCCCCCAAACACAGCCCTTCACCACATCACACACCCCCCCCCCAAAACACAGCCCTTCACCACATCACACCCCCCCCCCCAAACACAGCCCTTCACCACCACCCCCCCCCCAAACACAGCCCTTCACCACCACCCCCCCCCCCCAAACACAGCCCTTCACCACCCCCCCCCCCCAAACACAGCCCTTCACCACCCCCCCCCCAAACACAGCCCTTCACCACCCCCCCCCCCAAACACAGCCCTTCACCACCCCCCCCCCAAACACAGCCCTTCACCACACCACCCCCCCCCAAACACAGCCCTTCACCACACCACCCCCCCAAACACAGCCCTTCACCACCACCCCCCCAAACACAGCCCTTCACCACACCACCCCCCCCCAAACACAGCCCTTCACCACACCACCCCCCCCCAAACACAGCCCTTCACCACACCACCCCCCCAAACACAGCCCTTCACCACATCACCCCCCCCAAACACAGCCCTTCACCACATCACCCCCCCCAAACACAGCCCTTCACCACATCACCCCCCCCCAAACACAGCCCTTCACCACATCACCCCCCCCAAACACAGCCCTTCACCACATCACCCCCCCCAAACACAGCCCTTCACCACATCACACACCCCTCCCCCAAAACACAGCCCTTCACCACATCACACCCCCCCCCCCAAACACAGCCCTTCACCACCACCCCCCCCCAAACACAGCCCTTCACCACCACCCCCCCCCCCAAACACAGCCCTTCACCACCCCCCCCCCCCCCAAACACAGCCCTTCACCACCCCCCCCCAAACACAGCCCTTCACCACCCCCCCCCCCCAAACACAGCCCTTCACCACCACCCCCCCAAACACAGCCCTTCACACCACCACCCCCCCAAACACAGCCCTTCACCACACCACCCCCCCCAAACACAGCCCTTCACCACATCACCCCCCCCAAACACAGCCCTTCACCACATCACACCCCCCCCCCCCCAAAACACAGCCCTTCACCACATCACACACCCCCCCCCCCAAAACACAGCCCTTCACCACATCACACCCCCCCCCCAAACACAGCCCTTCACCACCACCCCCCCCCCAAACACAGCCCTTCACCACCACCCCCCCCCCCCCCCAACACAGCCCTTCACCACCCCCCCCCCAAACACAGCCCTTCACCACCCCCCCCCCCCAAACACAGCCCTTCACCACCCCCCCCCCCAAACACAGCCCTTCACCACCACCCCCCCAAACACAGCCCTTCACACCACCACCCCCCCAAACACAGCCCTTCACCACACCACCCCCCCCCAAACACAGCCCTTCACCACACCACCCCCCCAAACACAGCCCTTCACCACATCACCCCCCCCAAACACAGCCCTTCACCACATCACCCCCCCCCAAACACAGCCCTTCACCACATCACCCCCCCCAAACACAGCCCTTCACCACATCACCCCCCCCAAACACAGCCCTTCACCACATCACACACCCCCCCCCCCAAAACACAGCCCTTCACCACATCACACCCCCCCCCCCAAACACAGCCCTTCACCCCCCCCCCCAAACACAGCCCTTCACCCCCCCCCCCCCAAACACAGCCCTTCACCACCCCCCCCCCCCAAACACAGCCCTTCACCACCCCCCCCCCCCAAACACAGCCCTTCACCACCACCCCCCCAAACACAGCCCTTCACACCACCACCCCCCCAAACACAGCCCTTCACCACACCACCCCCCCCCAAACACAGCCCTTCACCACACCACCCCCCCAAACACAGCCCTTCACCACATCACCCCCCCCAAACACAGCCCTTCACCACATCACCCCCCCCCAAACACAGCCCTTCACCACATCACCCCCCCCCAAACACAGCCCTTCACCACATCACCCCCCCCCAAACACAGCCCTTCACCACATCACCCCCCCCAAACACAGCCCTTCACCACACCACCCCCCCAAACACAGCCCTTCACCACATCACCCCCCCCCAAACACAGCCCTTCACCACATCACCCCCCCCCAAACACAGCCCTTCACCACATCACCCCCCCCAAACACAGCCCTTCACCACATCACACACCCCCCCCCAAAACACAGCCCTTCACCACATCACCCCCCCCCCCCCCAAACACAGCCCTTCACCCCCCCCCCCCAAACACAGCCCTTCACCCCCCCCCCCCCAAACACAGCCCTTCACCACATCACCCCCCCCCAAACACAGCCCTTCACCACATCACCCCCCCCAAACACAGCCCTTCACCACACCACCCCCCCAAACACAGCCCTTCACCACATCACCCCCCCCAAACACAGCCCTTCACCACATCACCCCCCCCCAAACACAGCCCTTCACCACATCACCCCCCCCAAACACAGCCCTTCACCACATCACACACCCCCCCCCAAAACACAGCCCTTCACCACATCACCCCCCCCCCCCAAACACAGCCCTTCACCCCCCCCCCCCCCCCCAAACACAGCCCTTCCCCCCCCCCCCCAAACACAGCCCTTCACCACATCACCCCCCCCCAAACACAGCCCTTCACCACATCACCCCCCCCAAACACAGCCCTTCACCACATCACACCCCCCCCCCCCCCCCCAAACACAGCCCATCACCCCCCCCCAAACACAGCCCACACACAGCCCACACACTTATACAAGACTGGCCCCGCCCACTCCATCTCCTGATTGCTGGCAACGCACGTCACTCACATCCCTCCTAAGCCACTCCCTCCCCAGGCCCTGTCACTCTCGAGGCCAATCGCGTGCGGCGCTGGGGTCTGTGACGTCACCGGTTGCTAGGCGGAATCGGGCGCGGGAGCTGTCAAACTGCCTCTCTCTCTCTCCCGCGCTAAGGAGAAGCGCAGCCGGCACCCCCTCTCCCTGCGCGGTGACCTGTTACCGCCGGGCCGTGACCCGGTACCGCCGGGTCGTGACACTTGACCCGTTCCAGCGGAGAACCAGGCGGGCGGATCTCTCCTCACCGCGCTCTGGATCCCGCTTACGTCACTGACCGGCCCTTTTTTTTTCTCCGCGGAGGGATCTTCACTTTCGAGGCCCCCCCATCTCCCTCCGAGTTCCAGAAGGTGAAGCGGCTGTGGCGGAGGAGTACCAACAACAAACACCCCATTAAAAAAAAGGAGTCCACTGAACCCTGGGGAGGGGAGAGGCAGAGCCTGCAGGTGAGGAGAGGGCGGAAGGAGAGAGGGATTATTGTAGGGTGAGTCGGTCCTGTCATTAGGGGTGTGTGTATCCTAAATGTATCCTACAGGAGGCAGAGATACAGTGTATCCAGCACAGCACACAGGGGGTGAGTATGTATCATACAGAGAGAGAGAGAGAGGTGTGTGAGAGAGCAGTGTGTGGGTGTCACAGGGGGTCTGTGGGGGGCTGGGCCCCCCTATATATGCAGTGAACCCCCTATATATGCAGTGAACCTGCTTCTTCAGGTTTTGCTATTAAAGTCTGTGGGAGGAGGGGGTACTGAGTGGGACAGCATGGGCTAATGTTGAGTGCCACCTTCCCAGTGAGTGCCCACTACTTTACCCCTCCGTGTGTGAGTGGTCTCTCTCCCCTCATGCTTCCATTCCTGAGTGCTGCCCCCCTACTATAGTATGCACTCCGTGAGTGTGCTGCTTACCTCCCTGAGTGTGAGTAACCTGCACTCAGAGGGAGGAGAGTGGACGTGCCCATCAGTGCCTGGCAAACCCAACTGAGGGAGGAGAGGAGGTGACAGAGGGTAAGGCAGGAGGAATATAAAAAAAAGAGGTAGTGGAGATATGAGCAGTGTCCCTGCTGGGCTGTCCTGGGTGACCCATTAAGTCCAGGACACGTGTGTGTGTGTGTGTGTGTGTGTGTGTGTGTGTGTGTGTGTGTGTGTGTGTGTGTGTGTGTGTGTGTGTGTGTGTGTGTGTGTGTGTGAGAGAGACAGCACAGCAGGTGCACTTTCACCCTCCATGTGTTGCAATAAGAAGGTGTGTTATTTGGGGATCTGGAGCTGGGTTTCTTGCCTGTGTCTCCTTTGCTGATAAGGTAACCAGATGCATCTCACACATACATGTGTAGCTTTACATACATGATTACTGTATATAAACCTTGTGTGCCACGGGGTATAGGAGCACGGAAATGGTCCTGGTTTTTAGATGGGGGTGAAATCCTTGTTCTATTTGGTCCTGTTGTTTTCTAGACCAGAAATAAGGAGAGGTGCTACATTGTACAGAACTGTCACACTTCATGCTTTTTATTTCTTATTTATTTAAACGGCGTCAAAGTATATCTGTAGTGTTCATGCATGTCACGGTAGCCATTATATATCATACTTTGTGCACATCCTACAATCCCAGATGCTGTATTTTGTATGTTTTAGCTGTTCTTTAATTTCTCATCTCCCATAAACATCGGCATGTGTACATTGCTCTGCCTCAGGTTGCCATGGCATTTGAGTATTTTGGGTACCTCCTGGTATAACTGAAAAGTTGCTCCAGTTTGCGTTATTTAAAAAAGTGAAAATCTTGGCTGGTACTTTGTTTAGCCGCATAAAATGTAATGGATTATTGTGGGGGTGCTCGACGCAGTCGTGAAGCGCCCCCCTCCCCAACAGGTCAGGTTTTCAGGATATCCCAGCTTCAGCACATGTGGCTCAATCAACTGTGCCTCTGAGCCACCTGTGCTGAAGCAGGGTCTATTTGAGCCGCCTCTGCTGAAGCAGGGATATCTTGAAAACCTGACCTGTTTAGGGGGTGGCCTTGAGGACTGGAGTTGATCACCCCTGGATTATCGGGCAGGTAAACATTATTCGCCATATTTTTGATGACTTGCGAAAGTAGAGATTGGGTTTGTAGCACTGCCTGGTGATTACAAACAAGAGGATAAAGTGCTGACTTTTCTCTACCGTGAGAAATAAAAATGTCTTCCATGTTTTTAAGTCATTCTAAAGTTGCAGTATTAAGTATACCTAAGACAAAAGAAACTTAAAAGCGCTACTTCGTGATAATTAAATCAGTGAATATTAATTGTGAAATACAATGTGATAAATAATGTAAATGTGATAAATAATGTAAATGTATAACAAAAATAAAGCTATCAATGTATGTGTATTTTGTGTGAACAATATTAAAGTTGTTTAGCAGCCTAGGTAAAAATTAGTCTCTTTAGTCCCTGGAATAAGTGCAATAGAAAAAAATCCCTTGGTTTATAAACTTAAATCGACTAATTACCGTCCATAGATTTAAGTATATAGTGGTCACCGAGTTTCTTGAGAACAAAGCATATATCTCGTATAATTTACATTTATTAAAAATACAAATAAAAACATATTTAACACTACATCGGTAATAACACATTGGTGTGCCCTGACCTTAATAAAGCTTATAGGGGAACCTAATATTTATAGTTGCAGCTGATGTTCTGTTTAGATATTCCGTAGATGTTAATGTCCAGAATTTTAAAATAAATGTTATATTGGATTGTGGATATCCAAAGAAGAAAACAATATGTATTATGGTTGTTATATTTCAAATTAAAATGTTGATGAAAAAAATCCTTGTACGTTTTACATGTAGTTGAATTTTGCTTCGTATTCTCCTTATATATGGAACAATTTATTGGATAAGTTGGAAAATGGTATAACTGTTGATTGAAGAAAATGATCTATCTTAGTGCTGTATATAACACGCTTGGTTGTGTATAGTAAAGGGTGATTTTACCTTTTAAGATGTTCTTCTATATATGATATCTCATCAGATCTGGGATTCATTTGTTTTTATTTGTATTTTAATAAATGTAAATTGTACGAAATACATGGATACAGTATATGCTTTGTTCTCCGGAAACTCAATGACCACGACATACTTACATCTATTGACGGTAATTAGTCAATCTAAGTTTATGCGCTAAGGGATTTTTTCTATTACGTATACCTTGGCTACAATAATAAAAAAAAAAGGCAACGTTTCTATGACAAGGGAACATTAGATGGCAAATGTGAAGAAGTATATAAATGAACTATTATATTTTTCATCTTCTATTTGAACATGCTGTAACATAAATCGGCTACGAGTATGACTGTATTCTGCCTTCATATTAACAGTGTGAGCTGTAGTAAGATGTATCAGTGGGTGAATCTGCTCTGTTGTTGCCCAGTCTGGATACACACACCCAGAGGTTCTCCAGACGTTTGTGGTTTCGTTTTGTTGGCGTGGTTTTTGTTGTTTCTTTTAGTAGTTACATCCCGTCTTTGGGGAAAGTGATGTATAAAGAGTTGAGGGAAAAACAAAACTAATAGCAGGGTTCAAATTAGAAAGGCGTCATCGGTGACGTCCGTGGTAAAATAATTCTCTGAGCTGCATTCGCTAAACGTGGAAAATAGCTGCGTTACAATCTGGTTTTGTTAAAAAAAACGGGATTGCAGCGATATTTGTGCAATTACCGCCATATTGAATAAGAAATGGGCAGAAATAGCACATGTCTACCATTGGGTTATGTAATAGGATTTCTTGCACTAACCTAATGCACACAATTGTTTAACCATTTCAGTGCTGAAAGATGAACATGCATTGCAAAGAAATGCCTATAAGCCCCGGAGGGTTTAACATACAACATAAAGACCCTACACATTCGATCGTAAGAACCCTGGGCAGGGATTTCCTTTCTGAAAGTCTGATTTGGTGTTGGACTTATTGTATTATTTATTGTACTGTATTGTCCTTTTTCCTTTTGTAAAGCACTGCATACATTTTTGGTGCAATAAAAGTACTAATATACATACAAATTAAATACAAAAGTCAAATGTACAAATATTAAACCATTTTAGTAGCCCAAGTGACCAACTAGCCACCGGCTCAGCATGACTCGCTGGTCATTTGGACTTCTTAAGGCTTAATATTTTAAGACTAGCCAACCTACAATAAGTGATTTTAAAAAGTATAATATTATTTATTCTTGTGCGTGTGTATAGAGTGGTCATTACATACATGGGCAAGATAGGCCGAACGCCAGTAGGTTATAAAAAAATTCAATATTTGGTTATTTCCTGCTCGTAGTCCAGTTCCGGTGTTTAGTGACTAGAACGGGAAGAAGTAATTAGGCATTAATTACTCATTCATATGCATATGCTGCATTAGAAATAACACTGACATGCTGTCGTGGTAAAAATCCCCTTATACTTTACGGATCTCTCTATCTCTCTATCTCTCTATCTCTCTATCTCTCTATCTCTCTCTCTATTGTGAATTGTTGGCTAGGTAAGTGTCATGAAACACCTATAATAATATTTTTTTTTTTTATCGACCTTTAGTGAATCTAGGCCTCTCTGTTGGGCTCTTATTTACAGTACTTACACAGATTCCGCACATTGTTTAGTTATGATTGGAAAACATTGTAACATACATGTTCCTTTTTGTAAGGTGTGTGTGTGTGTGTGTGTGTGTGTGTGTGTGTCACTAAGAAGAAGAAAAAAAAGGATAAAAGCTAGGATTGCTAGCTATTTTCTTGTAGTAATTTCACGGCTATATGGGAAATCTGGAACTGGTAGGGGTAAGAAAACGGTGCTGCGGGTTTTGTGGCTAAATACGTAAAACCTAGATGCAAGTGTTTACATTGTGATATTTTTTTGATGGGCCTACATTTAAGGAATAAATGCTAAATTGGAAAACTGAAATATTTGACCAGATAATGCTCATAGGACTACATTGGGAGAGTGACCAGTTACTGAAAGTGCTTGTGTATGGGGGGTCTGATCATGCTCTCTATGGCACATTAAAGTACAGCAATGGGAACAAAATGCAAAATATATATTACTTGCCTTTGATGTAATAGTAATATACAAATAATCTATCTATTTATATGAATAACGTTCTATGTTTGGCCATTTAAAGATATCTCCCTGTTCAAAAATGTAGTACTATTCAGGAACAGTATTTTAATATATATATATATATATTTTTTTAATATAAAGCTGTCAGTGAAGACAGCTCACAATTAATTTCTTCACTAAAAAGCTTTTACTGGGAGATAAGTCGGCTTGCCACAAGGATTTTATAAACTAAATTAAGGTTTATTGAAGCCCGCTGCCCAGGAAGTCCTGCTGAGTTACATGGCATCAAAAGGTTGTTTATTTCTGACTTGGAAATGGCACATGTTTTTGTCTCTTTCTGCACCATTGCACATCTGTGTGCAAAATGAGTGAGATCAGGTCGAAAATGCATTGCGCTAGAAACTGTGAATCGAGCGGGGAATTCCTGCCTGAGACTACTGATGCTAACGATGAGTGAGACCTTCCAGGGAGCATGGATGGCCAGGCCTGATGCAGTGTAATTATATACTCTGTGTGCAAGTTAGCTAGGAGTGAATATTTTTTATTATAATAATAGCATGTTCTTGTATAGCGCTGCTAGTTTTACGTAGAGCTTTACAGAGACATTTTGCAGACACAGTCCCTGCCCCGTAGAGCTTACAATCTATGTTTTTGGTGCCTGAGGCACAAGGAGATAAAGTGACTTGCCCAAGGTCACAAGGCGCTGACACCAGGAATTGAGCCAGGTTCCCCTGCTACACACTCAGTGCCAGTCAGTGTCTTTACTCACTGAGCCACTTCTTCTCCCATTGAACACAATGGTGCATGGCTCCCTGTTTTGGGTTAGCTGTAACACACTGTATACTTTTAGTGCATTTTATGTTGAGTGCTGTTGAATATTTGCTGGTTTTATGGGAACTGGATACCAGGTATGCAGAAACTTTTAGTATCTTACCTCTCAAGAGTTATATGTTCCTAACGTAACAAGTACAAAAGGCCTGTAGTGTTCAACTGTGCAGTTGGGTTAAGAGTGAGTATTTTGGGCTGTTGTCCTTTTTACTAATGTCGGATTTGCTACCATCCGATATTTGCTGTGGTTTTATCTGGGATAGTAAAGAGAGAGTGAGGCGTTACTGTATACAGTACAGATATAGCCATTTGTATTATGAGTTGTATTTATACTATGTATAGGTATCAATGCTACTGTTGGGTAAGTACATCGCAATATGTCAGATGGTAAAAGGTTCATATCATAGTTACATAGTAGATGAGGTTAAAAAAAGACATGTGTCCATCAAGTTCAACTTATGCTAAATTTAGATTTCAGATACTTATCCTATATTGATACTTACGGTATATTGATCCAGAGTAAGGCAAATAAAAAAATAATAGTGAAACCTCATCCAATGCTGTATAATAAGGGGAAATTTAAATTCCTTCCTGACTTATTGACAATCAGATTCGTCCCTGGATCAGCATCCTTCCCATGTTTACTTATTTGGTATATCCCTGTATAGCTTTCCTTTCTAAAAAGATTTCCAACTTTTTTTTTGTTTATCTATTGTATCTGCCATCACAGTCTCCATGGGTAATGAAACCCACACTTTAACTGCCCTTACTGTAAAAAAAAACCAAAAAAAAAAACCTTTAATTTGTTGCTGGTTGAATCTCCTTTCCTCCTGAAGGGATGATCAAATCTTTTGGTGGTTTTCTGTGTTAAACTCAGAACATATAGTTATGTAATTGGTAAGGCCTGTTCGAAACGGCTGCAATACTGTATATACACTTAATCTTCCCATATAACTCTGTGCTGATTGTGGTCTCGCTGGAATCATTAGGGGTTTTTTGTGTGCCCGATGGTGGTTGTGAAATACATCTTGTTGACACATTAATTATCCGTTTAATTTTTTTTCTTGGTTCTCAACTTTATTGCAGTTTTTTTTGCTGGTAGGTCACATTCTGGCCAGCTTGTAAGTGGGGCTTTATTTTATGCATATGTAATGGACGCGCTGAACTGAGATTGAGACTCCCTATTTGCGTTAAGCGTCTTCCCCTTGGCCCCTGTGATCGCTCTCTGCAGGAGCCCCATGCTGCTGGCTGGAGCTTGTTGTGCAAAATGTAAGCCATGTTCTATACACTTGGATTGTAAGCTCTTCAGGGCAGGACTCCTTTTCCTAATGTTACTTTTATGTCTGACGCGCTTATTCCCATTACGTGTTATAGTATTATGTCACATATACTGTACAGTACATACATTTATAATATCCTGATAAGCGAAAATAATTTGATCATTCTGCCAAGCAGAAACACGTGTATATTATTAACCTTGGGGGTCTGTGATTGGGCTATTAGTATTATGGTTTTTAGGCTTCAATATGAACAGTTAGTCCTGCTAAAAAAAATTCACTTCTTTATGCACAAAATCTATTAGACACAATTGAACGCACCCAAAGAATGTGGATTACGCATCCTTTGAGTGCTCTCAGTATGTTTCAAGTGGAACTGGGGGTTTAAGCTGTATTCATTGTTGTCTTAATGTGTGACACAAAATGACACGTGTGCTTCAGTAACTAGACATCGCTGGCAGTATTCTGCTTCAGGTTAGAGTCAGTCACCCTACTCACAGACGGCTTTTCCACATTTTGGGTCAGTGTGAGGCTGGTTACTGGCTTTGCCATGTGAAGCTGGAAGTGGCTAAAACGAGACATGAAACGCTATGGGGAGTAAAAAAGTGACAGAAACGCTCCGCCACACAGTGTACAGCAAATACAAGTGTTATTTGTTTGGAGGGTTTTTGTTACTTTTACTCACGATCACAATGTTCTTGCTTTGGGCTGTTTTTATTCTTAAAGAGGCACTTCTGTCTACTTTTTATGTGGATTTGTAAATTATTTTTAAATAGGTTTGAAGCAGGGGGTCTCCTGAGCTGAAACACGCTAATTTCAGCTGCAGGGACCCCTGCTTCCTGAAATACTTGCCTCCTCTGTAGGGAGTGTCGCTAGCTGCCTGGTCCATGAAGCTGGCTAATGTTGATATGATCTGCTAACCCTTTTGGCTTAAAGATGCAGACTAAGCAATATTGTGTGTGTGTGTTTTTTAAATAAATAAATCAGTTCTGTACTATGAGAAAATACTTGTAGCATTTAAAAAAAAAAAAGAACTCTGAATTACATTTTTAATGTATTACTGTATAATGTAACAAGCATTTTTTTTTGTTTGTTTTTTTTAATTTAGTTTTTTTGGGGTAATTATTCATACTTCTTTGCACATGTTATCTTGCACATGTGTGATTTCCATAGCACGGTATATTCTGTATACATAACTACAAGAAGCACAATAAAGATATAACTGGAAAAGTTATATTTGTACTCTTTTTGTAATAAAAAAAATGTAGAATATCATTAAACTGGCAAATCGTGTTATGTGTGCCAGGAACTTCTGACCCCTTAACTCTTCCAATTGCTCTAAATTACTTCCCAGTGATTGAAGCCCTGAGATGCGCAGACCAAAGTCTGTGGAAAGGACTTGATGTTGGGGAGGGGGAAGTTAAAAAATTGCTCTCAAGGTCCTTTTTTAAAATGAATACACTTTGCATATAAGCTTGATACATACGTACGGATTTTTTTCATGGCATGCCAACCAATAAAGGCACCGAAGACCTAACCTTTCTCCACCGCAGATAGCTGGTAACCCCTTAAACTAAATGTAACTTCTAACCCTAAACATCGCCAATAAATGGTGTCATTCTATATCTGCCGATGGGGCTCTTTTCGGTTAAATTCACTTTACTCTTCATTCGGGATTTGTGTTAGGAAATGGCCTGATTTGCTGCTTTTGAATATATAGCATTTATCCCGAGGTTGGAAGTAGGTATTCCTTTTATAGTGCCAATTTGATTCCAAATAATAATAATAATAATGCAGTGTAGAGATCCCCTAGCTTAATTAGTAGTTAGAATGTAGACTTTGTTGCAGGTATGGCTACCTTTGTTTGGATGATCCTGATCAATTCACTACAGGCATACCCCGCTTTAAGTACACTCACTTTAAGTACACTCGCGAGTAAGTACATATCGGCCAATAGGCAAACGGCAGCTCACGCATGCGCCTGTCATCACGTCCTGAACAGCAATACCGGCTCCCTACCTGTACCGAAGCTGTGCGCAAGCGGGGAGACTATAGAGCCTGTTACAAATGCGTTATTTACATCAGTTATGCACGTATATAACGATTGCAGTACAGTACATGCATCGATAAGTGGGAAAAGGTAGTGCTTTACTTTAAGTACATTTTCGCTTTACATACATGCTCCGGTCCCATTGCGTACGTTAATGTGGGGTATGCCTGTATCGAACTTTGCCTATGAAGAATGAAAAGTGAATTCATAAAATATTACAGAATTGCATTGGTTCTCTGCCACAATGTTTCAAATGCAGGGTTTTGTGTGTAGCCTTGATTAAGGTCAAGACTGAACAACAACATTATATAAATAATACTTTTGTATTATGTCTACTATATCAACAATGTTGTGATAACATTATGGTTCACTGTCACTAGCACAGCACATTTTATTCATCATAAAGGAGACTTTTATAGTATGAGCTTTTTCAAAAACGTATTTCTTTTTCTGTGCTTGCACGAATGTTGTATTTTATTTCTTAAGATGAGTGTTTAAGACTTAATTTGCTAGTGACGCTGTTGGTTGAATCTGTGGGGCACACACCTGCGGTTCCCTTTATTAGCTAGTTACCTGCCACTATATGTAACAGTCCACTTTGGCATTCAGTCAGAAACAAATCTTGCGGTTCCTTCGAGATGCTGTCCATGCACGCCACCGCACCTGGGCACGTTACCGTCACGCTCTCGTGCTGTGGTTTCAAGTTGTTAATTCCTGTGTCGTCTCTTGTTCTTCTGTTTACCAGAAAAAGTCTCTTAGATCTCTTTGAAAGATCTTCTTTCCAGTAAAAAGACACAAATTGTAGAGGCCAGTTCATTAAACGTTCGTTATTCGGTTTGATGAGACACTTAGCTAGGGGGGAGGGGGGAGCGGGGAGGTCCTATTTGTTTTGTTTCTGCTTAAAGCAGTAGGGCAATATGTAAGACCATTCCGGGGAAGAGAACCTGGGGCTGTATATATCAGTCGTCTGCACTTCTCACCCTCTGTTTGCAGGTCACTTCTAAGAAGAGCATGGCCAGTGTGCAAAGTGTCTTCCATTTATGTTCAAGGAGGCTGTGTGCGTGCCACCCGCGCCTTTTGTGTGGCCTTCCTTGCTGTCTTGGTGCCACCTTTTAATCTCCACAGGAGCACTATGTGACCTGTGTCCTGCGCATTGGAGAATAGACACCAAGAAACATTATTTGTGCCCTCTGCAAGCTGCTGCCCTCCAATTCCTGCCCCCAGTTTAGACTGTGACTTAACAATCTAGATCAGGGGTGGCCAACTTCAGTCACCAAGAGGCCAGGTATTCGGGATATCCCTGCTTCAGCACAGGTGGCTCAGTCATTGATTGAGCCACCTGTGCTGAAGCAGGTGATATCCCTAATGCCTGGTCTGTTGGTGGCCCTTGACGACTGGTGTTGGCCACCCCTGGTCTAGGTGGTTCTTAAAGAAGCAGCGATTTTGTCCACCTTTAATTTTCCTCTCTGCATTAGAGTAAGGTTTCCCCAAAGCCAAGATTACTATTATTATTAATATTATTACTATTATTAGTAGTAGTCGTGTTTATTTTTTATCGTGAGCAATGCCTTATACTCGCCATTGAAGGAGCCTTCAAATGTAACTTTTGTGGTGTTATAAAAAAAATATACTGTATACTTTAAATGGTGTCTTTATTTTCTATCTCTAAATTTGATAACGTTTTGCTCCGAGTTATATTTCATCCCAAGCGTTTAGTTCACAACTTTGTAGCATCGGCACCTGTAGCAAATATGGAAAGTGTAATATTTCACGGGAGCTGAACATAGCAGCAGCAGCCGCCTCCGTTTTTTTTTTGTATTTTTAATATATACAGTATTTTGTTTAATGAACCTGAGGGCCCCCCCGCCACCCCTCTCTGGGTCAGGTAATGTTAACCAAATAAAATACCTCCCAGAAAAAAAAAAGCAGCGCGGACTGCCTATTTAAGAAAATATTTTGGATTAAATATACGTGAAGACCCGTTTGAATTAACTCAATATATGTAATTACTGTACATTAGTTTTGGCAGGACTTGTGTTGGCACAGCTAGTGAGAAGACAAGATTACTTCTGTATGTAACATTCCTTATTCAGGGAGAGGTTGTGTATAGCAGAAATTGATCCAGGAGTTGCTGCCTTTAGTTCCATGATGCAGCTACGAGCAGTGCACCCCAAATAATTGTTATGCTTACCTGAAGTGGGAGTCCCCCGAACTAGTACTTGCGTCTCCATCCCCCTCCCCCAGTTCCGGAGATATTTGTATTTAGTATTTTTTCTAGCACCAGATTTATAACGTACTGCCAAAGTCGCAACGTCCCGATGAAGTTGCAACTTTTGGCCATGGGGGCAAGCACTTGTTGGGCAGAACAACTCATTTGTCGACAGGGAACCTGGGGGTAACCCCGGAGGTCGGGGGTCTGTGGGTCTGTGGGTCTGTGGGTCTGCTCCAGTTCAGATAAGCTATACAAAAAAAATAAAACGTAGGACTGCTACTTTAATATTATACAAAAATTGTGAACTGATAGTATACATCCACGAGGGCCATCTTATTTATACATCCACGGGGGCCATCTTATTTATACATCCACGTGGGCCATCTTATTTATACATCCACGGGGGCCATCTTATTTATACATCCACGGGGGCCATCTTATTTATACATCCACGTGGGCCATCTTATTTATACATCCACGTGGGCCATCTTATTTATACATCCACGTGGGCCATCTTATTTATACATCCACGTGGGCCATCTTATTTATACATCCACGTGGGCCATCTTATTTATACATCCACGTGGGCCATCTTATTTATACATCCACGTGGGCCATCTTATTTATACATCCACGTGGGCCATCTTATTTATACATCCACGTGGGCCATCTTATTTATACATCCACGTGGGCCATCTTATTTATACATCCACGAGGGCCATCTTATTTATACATCCACGGGGGCCATCTTATTTATACATCCACGTGGGCCATCTTATTTATACATCCACGTGGGCCACCATATTTATACATCCACGTGGGCCATCTTATTTATACATCCACGAGGGCCATCTTATTTATACATCCACGTGGGCCATCTTATTTATACATCCACGTGGGCCACCATATTTATACATCCACGTGGGCCATCTTATTTATACATCCACGTGGGCCACCATATTTATACATCCACGTGGGCCATCTTATTTATACATCCACGTGGGCCATCTTATTTATACATCCACGTGGGCCATCTTATTTATACATCCACGTGGGCCATCTTATTTATACATCCACGTGGGCCATCTTATTTATACATCCACGAGGGCCATCTTATTTATACATCCACGTGGGCCATCTTATTTATACATCCACGAGGGCCATCTTATTTATACATCCACGAGGGCCACCATATTTATACATCCACGTGGGCCATCTTATTTATACATCCACGAGGGCCATCTTATTTATACATCCACGTGGGCCATCTTATTTATACATCCACGAGGGCCATCTTATTTATACATCCACGTGGGCCATCTTATTTATACATCCACGAGGGCCATCTTATTTATACATCCACGAGGGCCATCTTATTTATACATCCACGTGGGCCATCTTATTTATACATCCACGTGGGCCATCTTATTTATACATCCACGAGGGCCACCATATTTATACATCCACGTGGGCCATCTTATTTATACATCCACGAGGGCCATCTTATTTATACATCCACGAGGGCCACCATATTTATACATCCACGTGGGCCATCTTATTTATACATCCACGTGGGCCATCTTATTTATACATCCACGTGGGCCATCTTATTTATACATCCACGAGGGCCATCTTATTTATACATCCAGGTGGGCCATCTTATTTATACATCCACGAGGGCCATCTTATTTATACATCCACGTGGGCCATCTTATTTATACATCCACGTGGGCCATCTTATTTATACATCCACGAGGGCCATCTTATTTATACATCCACGTGGGCCATCTTATTTATACATCCACGTGGGCCATCTTATTTATACATCCACGTGGGCCATCTTATTTATACATCCACGGGGGCCACCATATTTATATATCCACGTGGGCCATCTTATTTATACATCCACGTGGGCCATCTTATTTATACATCCACGTGGGCCATCTTATTTATACATCCACGTGGGCCATCTTATTTATACATCCCATGTAGGCCACCATATTTATACAACCCACGTGGGCCACCATATTTATACATCCACGGGGGCCACTATATTTATACATCCACGTGGGCCATCTTATTTATACATCCACGTGGGCCATCTTATTTATACATCCACGTGGGCCATCTTATTTATACATCCACGTGGGCCACCATATTTATACATCCACGTGGGCCATCTTATTTATACATCCACGTGGGCCACCATATTTATACATCCACGTGGGCCATCTTATTTATACATCCACGAGGGCCATCTTATTTATACATCCACGTGGGCCATCTTATTTATACATCCACGTGGGCCACCATATTTATACATCCACGTGGGCCATCTTATTTATACATCCACGTGGGCCATCTTATTTATACATCCACGAGGGCCATCTTATTTATACATCCACGTGGGCCATCTTATTTATACATCCACGTGGGCCACCATATTTATACATCCACGAGGGCCACCATATTTATACATCCACGGGGGCCACCATATTTATACATCCACGGGGGCCACCATATTTATACATCCACGGGGGCCACCATATTTATACATCCACGGGGGCCACCATATTTAAAGTGACCTCGTTTCCAGATCATAATTATTAAATATAATTCATACTCCTTCGTTTTAAAGGAGGATTACATCACTACAGATATAAATAGTTTCTTCTAGTCTCTCTTTGCAGCAATATCAAATATTGGTACCATGTCTGCAGAAAGAAGAACACTTCATGCTTATTACAGAGGATAATTGCTTTTCGTTGGATATTTGTAGCCTCTTAATACTCCAAAGTTTCCATGTATTGAGCACTCCAGTCCTTACTCCATGAAGTATGATAGCTGCGATTCACTTCTAATCTGGTCTGTAACTGTTACATACGCCTATAATATACATACTCTCTTACTGTGCATGCAATGTATTGTATATAATGTATACCCTGTTCATTTATGTAACTGTATTTGTAACTATGTCTTATTTGTCCTATTAACTGTGCCCAGGACATACTTGAAAACGAGAGGTAACCCTCAATGTATTACTTCCTGGTAAAACATTTTATAAATAAATAAATGCCGGAGAGACCGTTGAAGTCAATGGGACTTAATGTTGAAGTGTTATAGAGGTTGGTGACACTTATTCTGAAATGTACCTACGTTGTCACAATGTGCAACTGGCGTTAGCTGAAATGGTGACATCCCAAACTCTAGGGTATCAAGCTGGCCCGAAACAGAAGTATGTGCACCATGCAAGAATAATGCCGACAGATGACCCAGTAGAGTGTGGGTGTGTTCATTTTTTGTTTGGTGTGGTACTGTGGATGAATAAAGGGCGGCACAAGGAATGAGCGTTTTTCGGTGTCCTGTGCCTCTACTTGTAGTGAAAAATGAGCACGGTTCCTTGCGGGGTAACTCGCCTATTCCGGGATTGGCTTCCATGAACTTGAGTGGATGCTGTATCTGGAGCATAAGCCCGCGACCGCCCTGGGGTAATCTTACCCCCTTACAATTCTGTTTGCGGAAACCCCAGCGTGTTATACTGTGTACTTAAGCCTGTGTCATTGGCATCTCAAGGGCAAGTAAAATGAATAATAACCGGTGAAACCCCCTCCATGCCATATATAAGATGCTTTGAAGTCACGTTCCATGTCAGGGAAGCTCTGAGTTCCACTGACATGAATAGGGACCACACAAAAAAAAAGTAAACGCCGGAATTTCACCTGCTTTTTCACATTAAAATGAGTAACTAACACTGTGACTACAGTCGCTAATTAACTGAAACATCTGAAGATTTTGTTTAGTGAGATATAAACATAATTGGGAACTTTTCCGGTGATGACAGAGCTGCCATTTAGTTGTTGTTAATGTAGTCAGTGACGCGTTTGCTTGTGTCCAGACAGCATTGTCCATGGTATTTTTGCAAGCTTTATGTATCATGTGTATAGTATGCTTCGTTAAGCAGGTGTCTAAAGGTGGATTGAGAGGGTACTGAGGGGAAGGGCATTCCAGAGGTGTGGGGCAGTCAGTGAGAACGGTTTAAGGCAGGAGAGGACTTTAGATACAAAGGGGGTAGTGAGAAGACATCCTTGAGAAGAACGCATGAGTCGGGATGGTGCATAACGATAAATTAGGGCTGAAATGTAAGGAGGGGCAGAAGAGTGTAAAGCTTTAAAAGTGAGGACAAGAATGGAGTGTGAGATGCGGGATTTGATAGGAAGCCAGGAGAGAGATTTCAGCAGCGGAGACAGATTTATGGAAGAGTAGAGAGATTCTGGCAGCAGCGTTTAGGATAGATTGTAGGGGAGACAGGTGAGAGGCAGGAAGGCCGGACAGCAGGAGGTTACAGTAATCGAGACGGGAGAGAATGAGGGCTTGTGTCAGAGTTTTTGCAGTCGAGCAACAGAGGAAAGGGCGTATCTTTGTTATATTACGGAGGAAAAAGCGACAGGTTTTAGAAACATTTTGAATGTGAGAGAGGAGTCGAGTGTGACCCCTAGGCAGCGTGCTTGGGCTACTGGGTGAATGATCGTACTTCCAACAGTAATGTGGAAGGAGGTAGTAGGGCCAGGTTTGGGAGGAAGTATGAGGAGCTCTGTTTTTGCCATGTTAAGTTTAAGGCGGGGGAGGGTCATCCTAGATGATATTGCAGAGAGACGTTCAGAAACTTTGGTTTGTACAGCAGGTGTAAGGTTGGGGGTTGAAAAGTAGATTTGTGTATCGTCAGCATAGAGGTGATATTTAAACCCAAGAGATGTGATTAGGTCACCTAGAGAAAGTGTGTACAGAGAAAAGAGAAGAGGTCCCAGGACAGAGCCCAGGGGTACCCCCACAGAGAGACCGATGGAGGAGGAGGAGGTGTTGGCAGAAGAGACATTGAAAGTACGATGGGAGAGGTAAGAGGAGATCCAGGATAGAGCTTTGTTACGAATACCAAGAGTATGGAGAATGTGAAGGAGAAGAGGGTGGTCCACGGTGTCAAATGCTGCAGAGAGAGGTCAAGTAATATGAGCAGAGTGTAATGACCTCTGTCTTTGGCAGCATGGAGGTCATTAGTTATATTAGTGAGGGGCTGTTTCAGTCGAGTGAGCAGTGCGGAAGCCAGATTGTAGAGAGTCTAGGAGAGAATAGGTGTTGAGGAAGTGGAGCAAGCGAGAGAATACAAGATGTTCAAGGAGTTTAGAGGCAAAAGGCAGGAGGGAGACAGGTCGATAGTTAGAAAGACAGGTAGGGTCAAGCTTGCTGTTTTTTTTTTTTTTTACTTATTTTTTTTATTAACCATTTTTCAAAAGTAAGAGGGGTACAAAAAGAAAAAAAAAAAGGAGGGTAACAATACAACGGTACAATATTGCAAATAGTCTGATTACACATTAGGAGGGGGGGAGCGTATGGGAAGGGGGGAAGCTTGCTGTTTTTGAGTAATGGTATAACTGTTGCATGCTTGAAGGAGGATGGAAAGGTACCAGAGTAGAGGGAGGAGTTAAAATTGTGTGTGAGCGTAGGGATTATAGTAGGAGCAAGAGGTTTTAGGAGATGGGAGGGAATGGGGTCAAGAGGGCAAGTGGTAGAGGGAGAAGATAATATCAACAGTGACACATCCTCCTCTGAGACAGCGGAAAAAGAGTCAAGGAAGGCAGGAGGAGAGTTAGGAAGCGGTGTAAGATGGGAGGAGGAAACAGAGGGGATTTTCTGACATATGGTTTCCACCTTTTCCTTAAAATAGTCAGCAAAGTCTGGAGGTGAGATGGAGGAAGAAGAAGAGGCAGCTGAGGGTGGTTTGAGTAGAGCATCAAAGACAGAGAAGAGTCGGCGTGGGTTAGACTTGTACGTATTAATTAATGAAAAAATTAGGTTTGTTTAGCTTGCGAGAGGGCAGAGTTGAAACAGGATAGCATAAATTTGTAGTGAAGGAAGTCTGCGAGAGTATGAGATTTCCTCCAGAGGCGTTCAGAGGAACGAGTGGAGAAACGCAGCTTGCGCGTGTGGGAATTTAGCCAGGGTCTAGGGTTAGAAGGGCGAGGGCGGCAGAGAGAAAGCCGGGCATGTAGATCAAGGGAGCAGGATAAGGCAGAGTTGTAGTTCCTGACCAGGTTGTCAGGGTCTGTTATTGTTATTGCTAATGAAGTCACAAATCCAAGATGGCGGCCTTCTGGTTCTCTCTGGACATTTAAATGGACGTCCATTAGGAAGCCTCAACGCAAAACGGTGCAGCTTTCTATTGACTGGCAAGATTTGCTCAAAAATAATGCCGCTCAGCGCTGAAGCCGGCAGGGTTGCTCCTTTAAAATGGCTAGATTTTCTCATCGCAGCCTTCTTTTGATACCTTCCATATTGTCTCGTGCCCGTGTGACCTTGGTTCAGCTTCATAATGGGCCATGCCAAACAGCCCAGCTCCTCAAATGAATCATCTGACACAAAACATGTGTAAACAAAGTGTTTGTTGCCTAGGTAACCTCTGTCCCCGGAGTTTCCCCTTTAAATGTCTGAAAGGATTGGAAGCCAAAGCCTTTGTGTAACATGCCATTCTTTTGCCTATATTTTTAAGTAATGTGCTTTGTACAATGTTTCTAGAGCACGCTGAATGAAATCACATTTTGTAAAATCTGTTATTAATAAGACTGTTGTATACAATTTTGGAAACCATAGTAACTTCCACCTTCCCAAATAATAATAATAATAACAGAACCGGTTTGTGTGCTTCAGTCCTTCCACGCTAGTTGCACTAAAACACATTAATTTTGTGATGGCTTATGACCGATAAATGTGCAATATGTTTTATGCATGAGTTTCCAGAGCTCACACGTCACCTCTTATTATTAATTCTCTCTGTCCTTTCAAAGAGACATTAACTGAATTATATTTGCACAATTTTCTTATTGTTTCTTGCCTTTACAATATCTTTCAGATCTGCTGAATGGTTTTTAATACACCTAAAGTCAAGGGTTTTATCTGATAGTTGGAACGAATGTTGCTTGCTCACCTCCTGTACTGTTGGATGAGACCGTGGAGACACACTGTATCCAGAGAGATTACATACCTTGCGTAGTTTTTACATATAGGCAAATTTGTGGCAGTTTCTGCAGTGTGTGGACCCAGCAAAGTCTAGAGCGGAAACGCACCATTATTGTCCAATAATGGGACCCCACAAACTTCACTTGAGCTCTGTGTTCAGGTGTTCTTGTTTTAGAAAAAACATTCTCTTAGCAGATCTGGTATTTATATCCTGATGTTGGATATTTACAAAGCAACCAGACCTTGCCAAGTTGTGTTATGTGTAAAGATGCGCTAAGTAACAGTTATGTTGCTGTGTTGACAATATTGCTTTGCTTAATACGTTTGGTTATGATGTCACATTTTGCTGTAAATGAGAAGCTTGCAATTTTATCCCGTAGTGTAGTTTTAAGCCATGCTCTGTGGCCCTCTTCTGCACTGAAAGGGTTAATCGCTTAAAAAATATATATTGTGCTAAAATGTACATCAGTCTGCTGTGGTTCTGTGACTGATTAATCGTGATGATGAATGTATATACCAGTGCTGAATATCATCTTTCACAGGCTCCTAAACAAAAAATGTTTGTTCCAGAAAAGGAAGCATCTTGCAAACAATTAAAAGTGAGTTAGTAAGGATTCAATGCTTGATATATTGTATGCCCCAGGGCAGGATTTGCTAAATATTTAAGTCAGTGTTGCATGTTTCAACAGGGATGGAAGTATAAACACAGATGATATGAGTAATATAAAGTTCTAGTTTTTTTTTTTTTTTTAATGCGATTTGGTATTATATGTTTGTAATGTAACATCATTTATATATTATAAAAAATGTTTTACCCTCTTGCCATCTCTGCGGTTTTCCCCTCACTGCTGATTTTCGAGAGGTTGTATAAAAACATGCATCAGTTGCATTTCTTTACTTTTTTTTTTGTTTTTTTAAATCTGCTTTTTTTTGTGTAAAAAAATATTTCAAATTGTAGGTGACAATAATGCAATGCAGCTTTGAAAACTGAAGTGTGTTTAAAAAAAAAAACCTGGCACATTTTTCTGAAGCAGTGAGAAATTGGCACAGTGTCGTCCTGTAGATAGTGTGCAATCCAAACCCCTTCAGGGCCTCTTCCTATATCTGCTTCTGAACCAGCAATAATGTGAGCTACTTGTACAACGGGCAGTGAACAGCGGAGTTGTATCTGAAATACCCCAACATGATACAGTATTTACCGTTCACCAGCACTGTTGGTTTAATGATGTTGAATGGCATGCTGAGGCCGCAGTGCATTGCCAATCAGAATGACCGCAAGTAGGGTTGGATTTGGACATACCAGTGCAACCCCGTCCTGTTCCTGCAGCCACTCATGATGCCTCCTCTCTGTAGTCTGTCTGAGCACAAAGACGGCTACAAGCTGCCTGTCCCCTAGTAGGCTACACTTTTTTGTTGTTTTTTTCTTTGAATTACGGAGTAACCACCATCATAAAAATTGCTAAAATACTGGCATATATAGGGCCAGTGAAATAGTCTGCCTTCCTTGGACACTCCGCGAAGGAGAAGAGACCCCCAAAAAAATGAAAAATGGTTTCTAAAACATTTTGTCTCATTAGGTTATGTTTGCAATTAAGCATAGCGTGCCTCTAATCTTGTTTAATTCCACTGTGTATAAATATCATTAGTCTTATCATTGCTTATTATTGTCAATAGAGCACTAGCCATTGGGAAAAGTAATCTATCAATAAAATATATTTTTTTTGGGGGGGGGGGGGAGAGAACATAAATAAAATGTAGTGATTTCAGCCCAGTGGCCCATGTCCGGTTTCTCCTTCAGAGCAATCCTTTTGCTGATGCAGGTGAAATCAAAGATCTGGGGCAGTGCTATCTCAGCTGTTACCAGCCAGCAATATTCATTGCCTCAGCTGCCGTAGCTCTTCAAATGGGATGCAGGGAGAGAGAGAAAAAGGGATGACCGTGTCCTGCCAGCCAGAGGCAATCTCTTCTCTCTTCTCTCTTCTCTCTCTCTCCTGTGTGACCGGTTCACACCCGTTGGACATTACGGCGGGCCAGAGTCTGTGCAGATGTACGCGGAGAATCCTTTAGTGGGAAAACAGCCTGGATGGTTGACTTGATGAGGCGGATTTGTCTTCTAGTAAATAACCTGTATGTATTATCCTTATTCTATTTAATAATCTGTAGAATGCAGTTTGCCACTACCTGTGAGGCCACTAGTTTCCCCTGAAAAGGAACAGCCGAAGCCGAGGCCGTGTCAGAGTAAAGTTATGATGAGAAGGGAGTGGAGGTTCTGGCTGGGTGATCAATAGAGATCTTCATTAAATCCCTCGGACCCAGCGGCTCTAATACAGTGCTGGCTCTAAATCTTGTTACCCCTTTTTGTAAACAGATGGCAGTTAATAGTATAATTTGTCTGTAGGTGACAAGTTGCTTGTATCATATTTTTTTTTAGTTTCTTTATTTTTTGTCATTTTACTGGAATAAAAGATGTGTGTGTGTGTGTGTGTGTGTGTGTGTGTGTGTGTGTGTGTGTGTGTGTGTGTGTGTGTGTGTGTGTGTGTCTCTAAAGAGATAGTAAAAAATAGAACCTATAGCCAATCTTTAAGGCTAACTATGAATCCCTTTTAATGTCCATCAAACTCCCAAATAGCTACATTCACCTAAAACAAGTGTTCTAGAACAGGGGAGCTAAACTCCAGTCCTCACCACCCACTGCCCAACAGGTCAGGTTCTAAGGCTCTCCCTGCTTCAGCACAAGTGGATCAGTCAAACTGAGCCACCTGTGCTGAAGCTGGGACTGATTGAGCCACTTGTGCTGAAGCAGGGATATCCTGCAAACCTGACTTGATGGGGAGTCTTGAGGACTGAAGTTGAGCTCCACTATTCTAGAAAAGTATTGCCTTTTTAAAAAAAAATTATATTATTATTATTTTGAAACCATTTTCTTATTCCTACTTCTAAATGTGAATGGTTAACTGATTGTTTCTTTAGTGAGGGCAGTTGGCCTCAATTTCCAGCGAATTTATTGATCTTCTTTGGACAGTCGGAGCGATTTAGTAGGGAAGGGTTAACCGGATCATATTTTAGCTATTGTAGAGTATTTGTTCCTTTAGTTAAAGGTTAAATTCACCTGATTGCATCAGTTCCACATTTCTTGCTAGTTCTTTTACGTTGTGTACTTGTGGTTAGCTTGTCAGATCTTTAATAAATGTAACTTGTACATCTACTATTGAGCAGCTGGCAGTACAGATGGCTGGAAGTCTTTATCACCGAGGCAGCTGCATGCGTTCTTGTGATGTTCAGAGCCTAGAGGTACAGTCATTGTTGCTTTTATCTGTTGCTGTAGTGTAGCCTGTTATTCGTTTACTTTCTATAGTTTCTACAGTATGTAAAACCCTTTAATATTCAGGAACTGATCATCCACTATATAGTATTTTTCTTGTGTAGCAGTGACCATGGGCATAGCATAGCCTGACATTGCCCTGTACATAGAATTTTGCATGCACTTACTCCAAAGGACGTACAGTTTTATTTTGGTGTCAAGGAACAGGGAGATTGGGTGGACTTGCCCAAGGTGACAAGGAAATCTGACACTAGCAGGGGAACGTGGTTCAGCCACTGCAAAGGCCGTGACATTACCACAAAGCTCCTCCATCAGCCCTACCACGACCATGATTCGTGAACCAGACATTACATTAAATGGTGAGAGATGGGGGGATGGCTGCAGCGTTGCTAACCTATAACCAGATTTGTTTTCAACTCCGCGTTTTCCATGTACAGGCTTGTTGCAAACCAAAACATACAGATTCCAGTTAGAGCAAGGGCTGAACAGAAATCCCCCTCTGACATGGAATAGGGTTGGCAATACCCACCCTAAAGAGCTTAGTGTCCAAGTTCCAGATAAACCATGTTTTCAACTAGAAAAGTAATGGAAGGCTAGAAATCAAAATAAGAAGGATAATTACTAGCATTTGATGCAAAGTAGTCGTGTGTGTGTGTGTGTGTGTGTGTGTGTGTCCTCCACTCATTAGCCTGGGCTCCCACTGAGTTCATTGTGCAGTTGTTGCTGATTTTATCACCTGTAAAGTTGCCAGCCTAGTGGCTCAGCTGTCTTCTTATCCTTGTTTTCTTCCTGCTGTGACATATTGTTAAACATTCAACTGTTCCTTTCCATTATGTGGGCTATGGGAAGAGTCAGAACAAGTGTCACAAAACAAAGGGCCAGTAATGTTTTCTCAATTACAATGTGTTATCCTGTGAACCATTGAAATTGCACACAAACTCGCAATGTCCTGGGGGATTCGCACGACTGCTATTAATTGTTTAAAAATAGGAGTGTTTTCCAGCATTACATAATCTTAAGTAACAAGCAACTTTGTTTCAAACTGGTTTTTGTCTGTAGTAAAGTTTCTAAACTGTAACTGTGAGAACTTGAACAATATGGATGGATAGCATAAATTGCAACAGTTGATGTAAAACATCTTGATAAATGATCCATCTGTATCCTTTATTTACACTTTTACATTTATAACACTTTAAGAAGCTATACATGTTAAACCTAGACCGCCCCAATGCTTATTATTATTTCCCAGATTATTGTACATTACACACAGAATTAAGAAATAAGAGTAACAAAGTGCCACACAATGATGTGTCAATATGTTTTTTAAAGCTGCAGTTCAGTCTTTTTTTATTTTTAATTTATTTTTTTTACTTCAATAGTTTCATGTGGGCAATCTCTAATTACCTAAAGAACTGTATAGCTGCCAGTCAATTCATTCTCCATGTATTGATAGGTGAAATTTGGTGACATAATTAGTGAAGGGATCTGTTTTTCTTCTGCTTCTGTCTCTGTGGAAGCTCATGAATATTCATGAGCACTCCTGCACTGACATGTGCTAGAGGGAGGGCAGGGCTGACAAAGGGGTGTGCCAGGGCTTGTGACAGGACATGAAGGGGCAGTGTCTTAGCAAATGGCTATTAAAATAGAATACAAGAAAAATTTTCTTTCAAAGTTGTTTTTTTTAAAACAGGAAATGCTAAAAGTATTTTTTCTTACTACTGAACTGATTTATTAAAAAAAACACACATGCAGGATATTGACTGAACTGCAGCTTTAAGATCTTTTTAAAACCATTTCCCTCTGTTTCACATTGATAACATGTATAATGATGTTGGGTTCAAGTTATTTTCCAATCCACTTTAAGTGCTGTGCTTTTTGATGAACCCCTACACTAAAGGCGATTCCTCATTTATCTCAATTTTTAAAAGTAGTAACACAGGAGGGAGAGGGGGTAGGGGAGTATGTTAACTTTTTATTGGACCAACAAGAAGTTATGTTACAAGCTTTCGAACATCTCGGAGACCTTCATCGGGTAACCCTGACCCTGAGAGGTTGGAAAGCTTGTAGCAGATCAACTACGTGTTGGTCCAATACAAGGCAAGGCAGCCACCTTGGGCCCCGCGCTCCCTCCTCGCTGTCCTCTCCCTCCTGTCAACGCCGGGATTCAACTTTCACCCAACCGGAGGGGGGAGCTTGAGAAGGGAGCGCGAGGTCTCCCCCCCCCCCGCACCGGTCGGAAGTTGGATCTCCACAACGACAGGAGGAGGAAGCTCGGGGCCTCCAGAGAGGTAGGCGTGGGGGTGTCCGAGTTGTGTGCGTGTCCTCTTACCTTCTCCACAGCGGGCCACCTCCTGCAGTGGCGCGTTGCAATGGCAACGCGCCATCACAGTGTCATATGATGTGGCATTGCCATGGCACCGTGACGCTGCTCATCTAGGTAAGTTCCTCCCCCCCCTTTTTTTTTTTAATAACAGGGATGCCCTGAAAAGCCTACGGCTATTCCTGTCCTCCCTCTCCCTCCTCTGTTACTACTCCCTCTCCCTCCTCTGTTACTACTCCCTCTCCCTCCTCTGTTACTACTCCCTCTCCCTCCTCTGTTACTACTCCCTCTCCCTCCTCTGTTACTACTCCCTCTCCCTCCTCTGTTACTACATGCAAGAAAGGACCGGCATGGCCCCCACCCTCTGCGTATTTTAAAAGTATATATTTTCAAGCAAATATGGGTTGATTGCTCCAACAAGAACCACAACGTGTCTCATTGTTTTGATTCTTTAATAAGCTGTCTTGATCATGTTTTTTGGGGGGGCTTTGAATATTTTTATTATTGTAGATTTTGTGATTATTATTTGGCTCATCGTGCTAGTTCTTCACAAATCTAGTTGCACGCTACAAAAACTGATCAGGTTTGAACTTCGTAAGAGAAAAGTTGCTAAGAATGTTTACCAGACGCTTTATTTTTTTCCCCCGTTGACTTTATATCCTGAACTGCTGTTATTCCGCCCACGGAGCACACACTGCGCGTAGTGCGCTCCTCTGACAAGGCACCTTGAAAAGCCCAAACAAATTCTCTCCCGTAGTATGTTTTTAGTAAGGCATTTGAGCACTGTCTATCTATCTATCTATCCTGCTACATTGGACTGACCTTTCTTAAGGTAGAACTACTAATAAGCATGACTTATCAATTTTCAAAGACAGTCTTAATCAAATGACTGCAACTTTGAAATCAGAATTTGTTGTACTTTTTGAAGGTCAGCTCTTGGGCCCACAGTTTGAAGAGAGAATTGTACATGTCCAAGTTTGTGAAATGAGCATAGTAAGCATTTTGTCAAAACATTTACACATTATCGTTTCACGTGTTTTTTTTGTTTGTTTGTTGTTTTTGCAAATCCAGTGTAAGTTTCCGAGTGTGACTGGACCATTTCTGAATGTGACACGGTTTCTGCTTGTACCTGGATCACTTTAAAATGACCGTTGCTTCGCTGGTTGCAGACGGCGAGAGGTTTGGGTAGAATCGCTGGAGTGTACGAATCGCACACAGGCCGCCCTTGGAAAGGATCTGGGGGGTTGTGATCTCTGTGTCATCTAGTAAAATCTTCTCGAGCAGTTTCACAGAGATTAAAGACTTTAGTGTTTAGTGGAGAAAAGCCTCAGACTGGTCTGGGCAGTTGGTGTCTTCTACATCCAAAGCAAAACTCTCTTGACCGCTATTTGTCATTTAAAATGAACAGCGGAAATGAGGGGCGGGCGTAGGGAGCAAGTGCATCTCACTGGCGTTATACCCCCAAAACGCTGTGTTACAGAATCCAATACCAAGGTGTATAATACAATTACTGTGAGTACATTGAACGTTGACATTTTGTAACAGATTGCAATCTCAATTTTTATTTCGGAGGCATGGTAGCTAAAGCTTCTTGTCCAAGGGCAACTTTGTTCATCCACATCAAAGGCACTTACAGAAGGGACAGCCACACCACCACACAACCACCTGAATAACCTCAGGGTAGGGATCCACCTCTTTTGGGAGGCCAGGATTTCCATCCCCCCCCCCCCCAAAAAAAAAACCTAACATATTAACTCTGAGTTCCAGTGCCCTTGACACTGGAGATTCAAGGTCAGGCCCTACTGTATTAGGGAACACTGTCATCTGAATGTTTTTATGTTGGATAAAACCAGTGTGTGCGTAATATATCCAAGAGCCAAATATCAATAAAATAATCCAGGTAGATTTATACCAAGTAATGGTTCCTGGTTTTCCTCTGTGTGCTGCCATGTTCCATGTTCCATGTTCAGCATCCCCTCCATCCAACTGCCACCATCCGTGATGTCCTTTGTGCCTGTAACCAAGACCTTTGGTAACAGCGGGAGGGGGTTTAATAGTTATGTAATGTTTTTATTGAAGACTGGTAAAACAGTGTTAGAAGCTTCTGTTCTCCTGGATAATTGGGTAACATATCTTCCTGTTATCTATAGCATTGATGTGAAAGTGTTTCTCATATACTATAAATGTAAATCTCATCCCAATTGATCGTACTTACTACAGTGAAGTAGCATGTGCTGTTTGCTTTCAGCCACATTTGATAATTGCTTGCACAACAGTTCTATCATAATGATCAAATTGAGCTCCAAAGTTTTGTTTAGAATTACATTTGCACACAGTCTCTTGCCCATTTCACATCTTGTTTTCTGAAAGATATTGCACATTCAGTGAGACCTTGTATCTGGACCAGTTATCTATGTGTTGGTCCAACAGTGCAAAGGATTCTGGGGGCAAAATATCTATATTTCTGTCTGAAGTAGATGATGTAATTATAAGTATTCTGTTATTAAAGGTCCAATTTTCAGAAACCATGGTTTTCTCTATTTTCGAATGGTGGGGGGGGGGGGGCAGCTGATGTGGCCCCTGGGCCGATGTGGCCCCTGGGCCGTAGTTTGGAGACCCTTGTATTAAACCATTGCAAAGTCCATACAGTAGCGCAGACACGGCAAACAATATGAATTGCATCTTGCTGATTAAGGGTCACGCCTTTGACGCGCGATGTTCTGCCGCTGGATGGCATCATACTACCATTTACTAATGAAATAATTTAGAGAAGAGGGGTTTTCCCCCTGGGTAAGATTACTCTGCGCCACACAATATGTTTGTGTAAGCTTTATTTTGAAACTTTGGGAATTTAAATGGTTTGCTTTATTTTATTTTTTTGCGCTACGGACTTTGCAATCCTTTTAATAAATGGATAATATTTTATATGCAGTTTTGAGGTGCGCCCGGCTGTTGTGATTGGGATTGCTGTGAAAGTCACGTATTGCCATGTAGCTGTATGCACAGCATGGTCAGTTAGAAAATGTCTGGCAAGCAAGATAGCCGAAATGAAACGGCGCATTACCGGAGACACTGCAATGTAATCCGACGACCATGGAGACCCGAGAATTCCCAGCGATCCATTTGTGCAGCGATGCTTTCACTTGATAAATTGGTAAAAGCCATACGAGCCCATAAAGTGGTTAGATTCTTATTGCTTGGAACATCTCATCGTTAGGTTCCATACTGCGTCCCATTAGCATTTCTGTTTCTGCTGACCCCGGTGCGTTAATGTGCCTGATCAACCGCGTGTGGCAAATCAGGACACGGTAACCATTCACAGTGCAAACCGTTTGAGCATTGCTGTTCGTAGGATGGGAGCAGGTTCACTGAGGTGCAAATGCACCGCAAGGGGAATTTTTATTCTCTCAGGTCTGCAGCCCTGCCTTTCCCCATTATCACTTTGCAAACAGCGCTTCCACTGCAGTTAGGGGTTCTGGGTAATGACATGCAAATGAGCAGTGTGTCACTTTTTACTTCTTATCCATTTTAACGTGGACTCCAATGGCTGCTGCATTAGGCCGCGATTATACTGTATTATCTGTTGCTCCGTAGCGCTTGCGCGTGCGGTCACGCACACTATGTGCGCCTTCATTGGAATACATTAGTAAGCATCTTCCTATTGGGCGGTCATTTACACCTCCCCTTCTCCCTTTTTGTAGGCAAAGAAACCATTACAAGCAGAATCAGTCTTTTAACCTACACATGGGCACACTGCCTGGGGCCGTATTTACGGAACACCTTTATTTTTCTTAGAGACAGTTTCCCCCCCACCCCCCGAGCCCTTCCCCCCACCCCCCCACCCCCCTTTTTTTTTTTTTTTTACCCGAGTGGAAAGCAATTGGTCTGAACTTCGTTAATTTCCTGGACACTGGTTCCCGAGATATCAACCTGTAAACATAGCGCCGCTACCATCCCCTCCAGGGAAAACAAAATGGTGGCCTAAACCTACCGCTTTGTGCGGGCTTCCTATTGGCCTGCGTGACAAGTGGGATTTCAACAACGGAGTGGAAATAAACACGGTTCAGCTCCAGGGACCCCGGCTTACCACCTATGTAAAAAGAAGGGGGAGCATGCTGCTTGAAACATTCCATGCACCCACACAGTTGTTTCTTGCAAGCAAGGAATTAATAGAATGTAACCGTTTTATCTTTCTGTCGGGCGTAGAAGCATCTGTAATTGTATTGTAAGTCTCCATTGTGTTTGCTGCAATGAGGTCAGGCTGCTGGAACCACACTCCTGGCTTCCTATCAAATCCCGTATCACACACTCAATTCTCCTCCTCACTTTTTTAAAGCTTTACACTCTTCTGCCCCTCCTTACATCTCAGCCCTAATTTCTCGCTATGCACCATCCCGACTCTTACGTTCTTATCAAGGATGTCTTCTTTGTACCCCCTTTGTATCTAAAGCCCTCTCCTGCCTTAAACCTCTCTCACTGACTGCCCCGCACCTCTGGAATGCCCTTCCCCTCAGTACCCGACTAGCACCCTCTCTGTCCACCTTTAAGACCCACCTTAAGACACACTTGCTTAAAGAAGCATATGAATAGCACTGTGGATATTCTGAACACATGATACATAAAGCTTGGCCCCCTGCAGATGCACTTACCAGAACTCCCTCCTACTGTCTCTGTACGTTCTCCCTACCTACCAATTAGATTGTAAGCTCCTCGGAGCAGGGACTCCTCTTCCTTAATGTTGCTTTTATGTCTGAAGCACTTATTCCCATGACCTGTTATTCATATCTGTTATTTATTTGATTACCCCCCCTGTATTACTACTGTGAAGCGCTATGTACATTAATGGCGCTATATAAATAAAGACATACAATACAGCAGTTAGAATGAACATAGCTTTAAATACGTTGATTGAAGTATAGCCTTCACAAATTGAGATCACGTGATATTTTATGCGATGCAATATCTTGCAATTAATAAACATACATTATCTTTCCTACAGAAATCCCAAACTAGCAGCTGTGGATCAGTATAAGGGGGGTGTCGTTAAAATAAATACATTTCTGCATTGCATTTGCAAAGGCTGGCAGCTTCATTGGTTCTGAGTAAAGAAGTTCACGTGTGTCTGTGTGTCTGTGTGTCTCATACCCTATGATGATGTCATAGCGTTCTGTTTGCCCCATTGTACCACACTGCAGAATATGCGCTTTATAAATAAACGAAAATATCATGTATTTATTGTTACCCAGGCTAGTTCAGTTGGCCCCATTCCCCCACACTTTCCTATTAGAAGCGAGGCATTACTCACGCCAGACATGGAAACGAGGCTTTTCCTTCTCTCCGCCCCAGGCGCATTTGGCCCGAGCCGCGGTTCACGCATCTCTAGTTTGAAGTTTGTCACGGGTAGAGCCCCCCGATCTTTGTCTTTTTAAGGTGGTCTCCTGAGATTTTATCATGAAGAATAGTGCACTACGTTGGCAAAAAGCAAAGCAGTGAAGTTTTAATAGCAGACCTGATAATCCATTAATGTATTTATTAGTGGAGGTTTTCAATCATTACTGCTTTGCCTGCAATCAATGTAAAGTGGAACATTAAAAGAATGGGATTCCTCTCTCTCTACCTCTAGCAGAGTAAGCAGCAGGAGCGCTGTTTGTCATTTCTCAGGGTGGAATGGTCAAAGGTTGATCAGGTGAAAAGGTCAAGTGACATTAAACCCCTCACTGCTAGACTGGTCTGCAGCACCTTGGTACAGAAGTGGCCAACTCAGTCAAAGGCTGAGCCACCTATGCTGAAGCAGAGACCCTGAAAACCTGATCTGTTGGTGGCCCTTGAGGACCGGAGTTGGCCACCCCTACTTTGGTAGTATAGCTATCCAACCCACACTGGATGGCAGCACACACTCTGGCTGTTTAGCTTGGTGACCTTCTTTCGTTTACTTGAAGGGGTGATAGATGCATGAAACTGCCCCCCAATAGGTAGAAGATAATAGGTGAAAAAAAAAAGATAAAAATTGTAGAAAGTCATATATAGAATGAGACCTGGGGCTTTAACCATTTAAGCTCCCTGGCACAACAACATCACAGGACCATTTTTCAGAGCGCTCACGTGACAGTGAGGTCACGGATTGCGGAGAAGGAATAGGAGACCCTTTCCCTGCTTGCCAAAACGCAGAACCCAATCTCCCCTAAAGTCAATGATGTCCCTTTTGTTTTTGTTCTCCGGAGGTGCTCTGTTCAGTTCCAGGGACCCCTTGGTTCCTGTGATACGTACCAGTGTGTTTTTCAGTGTCTGCGCTCCTTCAAGGGGAAACAAAAGGGAGGTCAAACTTTGCGGGCCATTACGAAGCCATAACTTTATCACTTCCGGCTTCCGAATGGATGGAGATTTAAATCCCATTTAAAAAACAAAAAGTTAGACCTGTGACTTGACTGGTAAGTCTCTCAGGAACCGGGCAAGTCATCCCAGACGTGATCCAGAGTGAAATACTACAGATGAAGGGAAGTTCTACAGATAAAATACCTGTGATTTAATTTTTGACTATCAAGCGTGATCACTGGATATGATGGCAGGGACATTTCTGTGTGAAACCCTGATGAGTAAGAAGACATGGGGTGTTGTTGTTGAGGGCAGACATGGTGTGACATGGGATCTTCCATTGGAAATCCTTCTGCCTTGTTTGGTGCTGATGCATCATGTCATGTGTAGGCTCAACTAAGGGGGGGGGGGAGAAGGTTGATGAAATGCTCAGTGACTAATCTCGTCTCACTGTCTCTGCAGAGGAGCAGCCGGCTGTTAATGGCCACAGACACTCTCCCTTACATGGAATAAGACGCAGTGTTTTGTGGCAGTTCTTCTAATGTATCAGCTCATATGCAGAAACTAGCCGCCTCAAACTGCAGTGAGCCAATAGGTTAAAACGAATCAATCCATGTGTTGAAAAGTACAATTATTACTTCTTTAACCCAGGCTGTGCTGAAAAAGCTGTGTGATACGGCAGGCATAAGCTTATTGGGGTCCGTGTTACAATGGACAAGCAGTATTTGTTTTCATTGTACCCTGGTTGTTGGTTGGTGCTACTTTTTTCGTCTTTATGTACGTGCATGATCTCATATCAAGCTAGGTGTTACATTTTGCCCTTTGTCATATACACTCGAAAGTAATTTTGTGCTCGGAAGATTTATCCGTTTTGAGAGGATATTGTCAGCGGTAAAAGTGTGGGTCTGTTAATTGGCGTGTTAGTGAATGTGTGAAAGCTGGCAAGTCTGTGAGTAAAAACCATGACAATTTCTCAGCGAGGCTTTGGAATTTGTCAAGAAATGGATACTTGCTAAATAATGCAGCTATATTCTTTGAGGCATCGCATTTGTATTTCGTTTTTGAAGACGAATGAAATCTTTAAGCAGCATTTCCTCTTGCCTGGATTTTATTTTCGTAAATGGCGCAGTTCCGTACATTCCTTACATTTACGGCAACGCTGTTATCTAAACGGCAGATTCCGCTCTCTTGTGACCAATCGGCGAAGATCCTGCTTACCAGGGCGCACATTATGGCCGCCTATTTCAAAACAGGAAGCAGTGTGGCTACCTAAATGGTTGCTGTACTTTACCAACCCAAGGAAGCTTAATTTACATTAAAACTCATTAAAAAGGGCATTGAGAGGGGGGGCAAAAAATGCAAATTCTCTCATACTACACAGCTGATTTATGAAAAATATATAGGATTTTGAATAAAATGCTGCTCTAAATTGCACGTTTGCCGTTTGAAATCTCCTTTATTAAATGAATCACTTAACATTTCACCTGACCTGTTGGTGGCCCTTGAGGACTGGCGTTGGCTACTCCTGCCATAGACTGTCCCCGTGCCTCCCATAGCTTGCTGCATCTGCTTACACCTTGCATGATGACTCTGGTCAGCAGAATGCAGATGAAGCAGACCCCTTACCTTCCCTTACCTTCAATTCCCTTCCCTTCCGTTCGACCTCGCTCTGCACCTGCCTGATATTGGGCATGGGGAAAAGGAGAAAGCACGTTTCGGTCCCCCCTCATGCTGTGGATAGGTCGATCTTGTATGATCAGAGTGATGTCTCAATAAATGCGGATTGAAGACTGCCACACACATGCAAGAAATGTAGGTCACACAGCTTTGCATCTCAGGTTTGCTATGAACAAGGCAGTGTAATTGTGTGGCATGAGAAGACTGTTTCTGACACATGTATAAGCACTCTCAAATATAATCTTTTTGTTAAAATTGCTGTATTTCTGCCCCGAAATACCAGTGCTCTTTAGTGTAATTTTCTGATTGGGACTTGGTCTCAATGCGCTTTAGTTAAACCATCTTTAGAAATGCTGATAATTGCATATTGTGCCTCTTGGGAGAACTCATAATTGTGTTCTTTGTGTGAATAAATTCAAGCAATTGTTCTAATTGATACATTTTGAAAGCATCCAGTACACTAATAATTGCTTTTACTCATTCATACGCCGCAGAATACCCTGCTGACTTGCAATAAGATACTTATTTTCCAGCACAGGAGATTTCGTACATAACGCGTTATGATGGGTGTGATTTTATGGGCTGTTCCTGTGTCTTCGGACTTGTGTTAATGTTACAGACATGGCATTCTTTTTATGCGTTGAGCGGACATATGAAGAGTTCATTCTGGATGTTTAATCTTCCCACTATAATGGAAGCTATGATGTAAAAAAAAAAAATAAAGGTCTCATTTGACTAATTTTCTTAAACTATATAAATTTTAAGAAACGTTTATTTAAAGCTGCAATCGCGTGTCTCTCTGTCTCTCTGTGTCTCTCTGTGTCTCTCTCTGTCTCTCTCTGTCTCTCTCTGTCTCTCTCTGTCTCTCTCTGTCTCTCTCTGTCTCTCTCTGTCTCTCTCTGTCTCTCTCTGTCTCTCTCTGTCTCTCTCTCTGTGTGTGTGTGTGTTGGATGGGGGAAACAAGACTGGGGGATTACAGCTTTAAATCTACAAGTGAAACACATCTGTTTTCCACTTGTGTTTTACCATTGCATATTGTTCTTCTAGGTTTTTGGCTAAGACCCTGACGGCTTGGACAGCACCAAAAAGCACTTCTAGAAAGCGGTTTACCATGCATTAGGATTCAAAGGGGTACTATCTCTGTGGATGAAACGGTTATTCTGGATTACATAGGGGAAAGACTAAAGTGACAATGGGAAGGAAGAAAATACAGATTACGCGGATTATGGATGAGCGGAACAGACAGGTAAGAAATGAATGTTTCTAAAGATGCGAGTGATTGATGGACCTTCCCCCGTTATGCCCACGTGCATTGGTCAAAACCCTCGCCACACAATTTTACTAGAGAAAGAGATACTAATTAGATGGAAGGATCTACTGCGACTGGTAATATAATGTAGGTTAGTGCTACCAACTGTACATGGGTTACCATGAGTGTATAGCTAACAGTAGCTGTACCCAACAATAAGTCTTGTATATACAGGTCCAATGCTGATTGGTGAATGAGGGCAGACCGGATGCCAAAAAAAGACGCGCTGCTGCTCTTGATAGTGGTCTTACGAATCAGTTTAAGCAAATAGATCTAGAGGAAAATAACGCAAGAGACGCTTCTATGGCGTAATAAATTCATTTACTAAGTGAAAATATAAAAAGTTACAATTGCGCACTCACAGTTGTGAGAAGTGTCCAATCGCAAAGATAAAAACGTCAGGTCTGTATCGGACTGGACTCTGGCATGTCAGTTCAGTGGTCGTAGCGTGCTTGATTCCTCCCGTGGGGGTACTAACCGGCGTGTCCGCGTCAGGAAGCGCCCTCCGTCCGGTTCCTGGAGTCTGGGGATGACGACGTCACTCTCCCATCAAACGTCGACCGCGCCTCTCTGCTCAGCCAGACCTTTTTCGCTTGCGCAGCATGTTTTTGTGGGTGCTCCTCCCACTTCCTCAGGAGTACGCTGCGGAATCCAGGAACCAGACGCTGACGCAGCGGTTTGTACCCCCCCGTGGGAGGAGAGAATCAAGAGCGCTTTGGCCGTTGAACTGACATACCTGAGAGACTAGTCTGATACAGACCTCAGACTTTTATCTTTGCGATTGGACACTTATCACAATGGTGAGCTAAACTTTCTCTTATTTTCACTTATTAAATTAATTTATTATGCCATAGTAGCGTCTCTTGTGCTCTTGTCCTCTAAAAATAAATAATCTATATATATATCCTTTTTATTGAGCCACTGTTTTTGCCACACTGGCCAGCAATGTGTTGCTTCACTCTAGAATCAGAGGGTTAAAAAACGCATTCACTTAGAACAGTTTTTTCTCAACCCACCTCTGAGGCCACGCTAGGTGCACGCGTGACGTCACCCGTGCCTGCCGCAGAGGCGATTTGTGGCCATGGAGGTAGACGCGACGAGGAGGCGTGGCCGTAACGTCACGGAGCTGGTTCGCCCTCATTGAGCGAACCTCTCTCGTGACCCGGTCATCGCGCAACAAAATTTTGTTGTGCGAAAAATCGGGCGCACTGTCGCTCCCGCACACTCTATGGCCGTCATCATTGAGGCACAGCCATTTGTTCGCGCCGTCGCGCTAAGCATGGATAGTTACCTTATGTTGTTAGAAGGGAAGACGTCCTGAAAATATGTCATGTTTACTTAGAGAGGAGTCCCAGAGTTGCAGCTAGAAAGTATTCAGTGGACAGTTAGCAGGGAGCACTGCAGTTCTTTTGCTTTCTATTTAAATATTCTGAACTTGAGCATGTCAGGACAGATTCCTCTAGTATCCTGCAGACGTTGGAAGCAAAATCAAAACCTTAACTAGGAAAGTACAGCTTTTTGGGTGGGTTGGGGGGCTATAGAAAGTTTACATCGTTTTATTCTTTTCAGGATTTATTATTTAGAATGTGTATTTAGGGATAGGAACTGGTATACAACATTTGTTTTTTGTTTTTTAAAGGGAGGGATGGGTGTAGGGTGCGTAGACCATAATCCTACAGAGTGTATATTTGTTTTCTTATAGGTCACCTTTACAAAGAGGAAGTTTGGATTAATGAAGAAAGCCTACGAGTTGAGCGTACTCTGTGACTGTGAAATTGCGCTGATTATTTTCAATAGCTCGAACAAACTGTTTCAATACGCGAGCACAGACATGGACAAAGTCCTCCTCAAGTACACCGAATACAACGAACCCCATGAGAGCAGAACCAACTCTGACATTGTGGAGGTAACATTGTTACTGGTTACGTATCTCAAAGCTGCAGTTCCATTTAGCAAAGTGTTCCGGAATTCTGATAACGAGAGAGCACTTTAAATGTTTGATGCACAAGTCCTTATAGGAGAAAGTGAATCCATGCCAGAAACATGTTTATGGGAGTTAATTCATTTAAGTTTATAACTGTGGTAACAGTTGGAATGAGATTGAGTTCCTTCAGATCCTCCCCATTTCACTGTAGACAGTGACCACCATTTAACGTTACATTATCCCAACTAGTGCTCTGACACAGGGGTGCTCAATTCCAGTCCTCCTGTGCTGAAGCTGAGATCTCCTTAAAACCTGACCTGTTGGGAGGTATTGAGGTTTGGAGTTCAGCACCCCTGCTCTAACAGATTGGAGAAAACGCTTGATGTGTAAAACTAACAAACGACCCCCCCCCCCCATTATTTGCTTTAAGGATAATTCACTTTTATAAATTGTTTTTTTGTTTGTTTTTTTAAAGGCATAAGTATTTCAGGGTTATTTTAGTAACCGGCAGCAGATTATTCTGGGCAAAATAAAGTGATTCATTTGGCTGTCATCGTAAAATTCTTCACTATTTTAACCTTGGGTGTAATCCTTGTTAAGTGAGGGATTGTGTTAAAATGCTATAAAGATCGCCATATCCAAACTATCTTGAGTTACCATCATCTTGGGTGTTTTTGAAGAGGATTCTGTCTTGAACAGATCATTGAAGCAATACGGGATGTTTCTGGCAAACCTTTTAATGACATGAGATGTTGCCATAGTTGGTGTCCGGCTTTTTGTCACGTCACGAAATGCCCGTTTTGAACATTTTTGGATTTTCCGAAGAGTCACAAGCTGTCGCTTTTGGTGGTACGCTGCTTTAATAGCACGTATTATTTTCTCATATTACCAGAGGTGGCTATACAAATCCTTTAATTATTTTACAGTTGCCATTTTGTTCTGGGAATTCTTGCAACACAAAATGAAACGAGGACTTGGCTGCTTGGTCTTTCTGCTGTTGGTATTTTCACCTGATGGCTGTAGACGATATTATTATAAGACCTTAAAATGTAAATTACATAACATTTTCTCCTCTGAAAACTAAAATGCCATGTGAACTGAGATATTGTTGATGATCACGAATGGGAAAGTGTAGGGCTGTGTTCTTCAATACTCCCTAGGCATCCAGTAGCGAAAATTACAAGAGCCTGTAAAACTCCCTTGATGTCTGTGTTAAAGTAAGACTTAAGCAAGACACTTCCTTATCTGCCTCTTTCTGAATTCCAACGTTTGTGAGCTGTTTTTACAGATGTTTCCATGCTTCTGTAGAAAAGCATTAGATTGCATACAGAATCCAATAAAGCGTTTAATGTGTTGGCCAAATAAAACATACTACCGGAGTATGGTAGCTGGCAACTCTTTGCTTTTAGTTGTAGAATGAAGATCAATATTATTAAAACTGTTCGGGCAAATGATGATGATAAAGCATCCATATTTCCAGAAGCTTAATGCAATGTGCATATGTGTCATAAATAAAGCTATATATTTGGCAGCATTCTATGACAATTGAATTTGTTCGGTAATGAGTTTTGGCAAGATTATTCTGTGACGGACGAAATGTGCCTCGGTGGTTTTGAGTACAACCTCTTGTAGACGAATTGCATCGTGTTCTTTGGCACTCGTTTGGTTGAAGAAAACGTGTCTCTATCTTTCAGAGATTTATTCGAAGAAAATCTAATTGTTGTATACGTTGGCCTGTTTTGGTGGGACTTTTAATGGACAGAATTATAGTTAATAGATGGGCAATTGGTAAACAAGTCAGTTTTGCTGGTTCGTTTAAGCAAGCAGCATTCCGATTGGGTTACACCTAAAACCCATTTGTACCATTTTCACTGGTTGCGCAGAAATATTGCTTTTGCCTTTTAAACAAAAAAAAGTCATTAACATGATCTACATTTCCTAATTGTATGTGTTGGTAGTTGTACAATTCTATGTTTCCAGGTGTTTGTTTACATACAGTAGTGCATTTTCAGGTACAGAAAAGGAGAACTGTGCTTTGCATTGTTAGATATTTATTTATTGTCAGTGAATGAAAACAGGGCAGTTTTGCAGCATGGGGGAAATGTGCTTGATTTTAAATGTGCTTGATTTTATATATTTAGTGACTTTCTTTAAAACATATTCCGAACAGGCTTCATATTGTGGTTCTGTCCATGGTGGAAGAACTAAACAAATTAAGCCAAAGAGCTTGCCATTGAGACTATTGATACGTAAGGCGTTGAGACATTTATGATTTTCCCTTGTTAACATAAAGCTGAAGTTGAATGTTGGTACCCTTTTTCACATGCCAGTTCTATATAACCTTTTGGTATTGCCCCCTCCAGTGTTACATGCTCAACTCTAACCTGCTCTCGCAACAGTCTCTATATTCACCGTGTGCAAACCGTTTGTTGCATTTCTTTCTATCAAGCCTTTGGCTGCTCTGTCACTTAGTTGCTGTACATGTGGCCTGCACAACATGCGGCCCGTGGGGTGTGACGGCAGGGGTGCGGCGAAATCCGTCTTCCCCTGCAAATTGTACTCTTTCCCCGGCAGGTCCCGAAAAAATGGTCGCGCGGCGTCAAATGACAAAGGGACACTACGTGACATCACTCCGCAATGTCACAGCATCCTGTTGCCAGGGCAACGCTGCATCATTTGACGCCACACTGCCATTTTTTCAGGACCTGCAGGGGAAAGAGTAGTATTTGCAGGGGAGAAGACGGAGATCACCGCACCCCCGCCGCCGCAGGTAAGATCATCCACATTCTTGCGATTTGTAGGAACACAACTTGATGAGGCTCATGGGCCAGGATACACTAAACAGCGCTAAACCTTAATGCGCAGTAAGGCCCGTTAAACTGGCGAATTTTGTCTCAATGAAAACTCAAAAAGAACCCTGCTTATTTCCACTTTCAGCATCCATAAAACTAATTTCTTGGCCCTCTTCTGTATAATTTTATCCATATGCATTTATAAGCGGTCTTACATAGAAAAACGCAGACTATTTACAGGCACACCCCGCATTAACGTACGCAATGGGTCCTGAGCATGTATGTAAAGCGAAAATGTACTTAAAGTGAAGCGCTACCTTTGTTCCACTTATTGATGCATGTGCTGTACTACAATCGTCATATACGTGCATAACTGATGTAAATAACGCATTTGTTACAGGCTCTCTAGTCTCCCCTCTTGCGCACAGCTTCGGTACAGGTAGGGAGCCGGTATTGTTGTTCAGGACGTGCTGACAGGCGCATGCGCGAGCTGCCGTTTGTCTTTTGGGCGATATGTCTTTACTCGCGAGTGTACTTTAAGTGAGTGTCCTTAAACCGGGGTATGCCTGTTTACTGGTATTACATCTACAATGACTAATCTCTGTCCCAATCGCTTCCCCGTAACAAGAACTCGAACACTGAAAACATAGTACATACAGTATTTGTATTTAAAATGCTCATAATAGATGTTAATATTTCTGTTAGAATACAGATGCGACGCTCATCATACTCTGATCATAGCAACTATCATTATTACACAGACCATGCATGCATTGCTGGGTGAGGGAGTTTTTTTTTTTTTTTAATAACCCCGGAAATTAGATAATTTGAATTAAAGTGCGGTCCGAATCTGTTTTCTTTGGAGCAGTTTGGCCGTCTCACTTTACAAGTTGTGCAGGCCTGCTGTACACACATTCAAATTCTTTGAGGGTCATTGTTACAGTTTTTAACCGGAGCACGAAAGAACCATTGAGCACGAGCCAAGAACACCAATTCTGCATGCCGGGGATTCCACAGGGCAGTCCCTTCAGACAGCCTGATCCCTCTCCTTTAGCAGGGTTATGGCTAATCCATTGCCTTAAAGTCAGTGTAATCTTGAGGAGCATGTTGAGGGCAAGGACAAATGACCAACACTAAACAGGTTATAATCCTGTGCTTGAAAATAATCTTCCTACTGTAAAGATATATGGGGCTAGTGTCTGCTTTATAAAAACCCATGTCCATATTTCACAGCATGTACTGGGAAAGCACTGCAACATATACATTTTTTATCTATTTATTTTTTACACCGGTTTAATAGTCGTTTCGTCATTTTAAAATCGTTTTTGATGTTATGGCCTTAAAACGGGTGGCTAAGTCCAGCCCTCTAGGGCCACCAACGGGCCAGGTTGTCAGGATATCCCAGCTTCAGCACAGGTGGCTCAGTCATTGGCAGAGCCACTGATTGAGCCACCTGTGCTGAATCAGGGATATACCTAATACCTTGCCTGTAGGTGGCCCTTTAGGACTGGTGTTGGCCGCCCCTGCACTAAAAGCACAAAGACGCATGCCACCAGATCATACCTTGCATACACAGGGCAGGAGCAATCCCCTTCTCCAGCTGCTGGGTGTGTGAACATGGTTAGGGAGGCATGGAGGTGATTGCCAGCAGCTGCTGCTGGACGTTGGCCAAATCTGATGGCTTTCTTACAGAATACATAATGGTTGCCATATTTAACAGGCCAACTAGTTGAACTGTGACAGGCCAAATCTATACTCTTAATTATAAACATCGCAGCAAGCCAAGTTGATGGCCAAGAAAGTAACATACGCAAGTACTCCTATAAGTCACCTGTCACCTCTGGCCACAGATAATTATTACCAGGGGTCTTATCGACGTCCATAACGTCAAAATAAACACACAGCGCAAAACTCAAATACAATGATCATTGTTCTGACTCCTGCACACTGTGGCAAGTGGTAGAGCCAGGTGGTTCACTCACTCCCTTTGAGATGCACACTGAGTCCTTCTTTCTTTCTGTTCTTTATTGTAAAGGCAAAACAATAATAACAAAGGAGGGGAATTAAGATGGAATCTAACAGGAGACGGGGCCCAGACTGCTCCTAATTGCTGCGTGGTCCAAAAGGAAACACGCTTTCCTGTGCAGACAAGAACAAGCAGAGGACTAATCAACTATCAAAATATAGCAGGGGCGTTAAGCCAGACCAAGAGAAGTTTTAGCAGAGGGGGGTTGCCAAGGCAACAGGCTGGGAGCAATGGGGGAAAGCAACAATGTTGCAACTTACACTGAGGAGCAATGGCTGCCTCTGAACAGGGAAACTGAACATGCAGAGAGGTTCCAGGACAAGAAGACTAATCTGCAATAAAAGTCCTAATTGGGGATTGCTGCTCACAAAGAACAGGTTCCCAGCCTGTATTATAAAGTTCCACAAACAAACAATAGTGCGCAAAGAGCCCCAAAGTGTGTGAATGTTAGTAGGCAATAATAATAGTGCACTGGTATAATGATACAGTCCTCCTTCCTGCTCCAACAGTGGGAGCTCCTCAGTATAAGGCTGCGTCCTTCGAGGGTACAGCCGTCCGGGGGCGTGTCTATGGGCGGGCCAGTGACGTCACAGAGCAGGTTTGCCCTCATTGGGCGAACCGCTCACGTGACCGCCCTGTCGCGCGCCCCATCCCGCTTGCCCGCACGCAGTCTGATCACTCAGCGTGCGGATGCGTCCGCGCGGTCTGCCCTTCTATGGACGCAACCTAAGAAAGCGTCAAACAGTGCAACACTGTCCCTGTATTGTACACGCAAGCAATCACAATTACACTTGCAGAATGTCGAATGAAATCAAGCCTGGGGTGTTAATGGGACACCCACACCTTTCTTTCCAGCAAGAAAGAACAGCCAATAGCCTCAGAACAGCCAATAGTCCTCACAGATATCCGATGTCCAGAGGGAGCTTGTGCACCACGTCCCTCGTGCATTGACTGAGTCACTGATTAAGCCACCTGTGCTGAAGCAGAGACATTCTTAAGATGACCTGTTGGTCACCCACGAGAACTGGAGTTGACCACCCCTGACCTACAGGATATCTGTATACGAGAGGCAAAATCCCATCCTTTTATTGACATATCCCTTTCTCCTGGCTCTCTGATGACTTATCAACATTGGCATGTTTTTTAAACGTGACACAGATCATTAGTTAACCTTAGAAAGCTGACCACACTGGAAAAAATAGTTACTCTGTGCCAGTTAGTTAATGTCATTATGAATTACCTGATTGCTAAATGTTGGATAGCTTGCAGTAGGATACTAAATAGATTAACAGCTGCTGGTTGAGTGAGATACTGTAGAAAGCACCTTTTTTATTTTATTTTTATTTAATCTGCTTTGTGTGTGAATAAATCCCTTTAAATTATTTTGGTTTATGTATAACTAACATTGCAGGTTAGTGTAAAAAAAAAAAAAGAGACAAAATGTAGCAACAATTGTGTATATGGACCCTGATTTTACCTGTTTTTTATATTTATTTTCTTATGTTTTCTGAGGGCATGCAAAGAAAAGGCAGACGTAATCCGTATCTTTAATGTAGCATGTGCAGTAATATTACACTCGCACAGCACAGGGATGTTTGAGTGCTGCCGACAGGCTAGGTTTGCGGGGCGATACAAACCTATGCAAGTTGTCTTCATAGTAATTAAGACTTGTCTAATTGGTGAAGTATGTGTTGGATCTTGGAAACGCGGCCAGTGAGAGTCCTGACCCGGAGGACCCCGGCATTAACCATTGTCCGGCATTAACCATTGTGTCTTTGTCACAATGAAAGAAGAGGTCAGATCTTGTGCAGTTTAGCCACCACAAACTCTGTTGTAGTTATATTTATTTTAGGAAAAAACGTTGTATGGTGCTCAATAGAAAACAGCAGAACTTAAAACATGATAAATTCTTGAAAAAATGGAATTAACCCAATAAGTGAAAATAACAAATAATTCTGGAAGATGTAAACTATAATCCCACAATGCACAGTAGTAAGGATGCAATGATAGTTAACACCTGCCGGTGACCAGTATGACAAACATCTATTTCAGCGGAATAAACTATTAAACAAAGTCCAGAACATAGTGGATAAACTGGAATGGACTCACATGGGGATGGGTATCCACGATTGACAGCAAGTCCTGATGTATCCAGTAGTCCACGGGTTAATGTGCCTCCGTCTCTAGGTCGATACACTGAGCAAAAAGAGGAAGAAAAACGGAGCACTAGATCCAAAACTGTCAGAGCCAGAATAAAGTACAAGGATGCGTTCCCATAATAAAAATGAAAGCTTATTTTAATGGATAAAGAACAGAAAACCACACCATTTATTTTACACTACTTTTGTTAATTTTTATACAGTTGGAGATAACACTTGTGATGGTTCTCATCAAGTGGTCAATGATTTCATAGAACACAACTCCACCGCCTTTACAGCCAACATTACAGGAGTAGTGAGTAAAACACTCGGGTCACTTTTATTGACGTCAATCAGCTTCAAGAAGGTCAAATCCAGTACAAAACAATTAACCCGATTTACAGCCGAAAAATACCAAAAAAAAAAACATGAATCTGAATGGAGTTGATGATAAATTCTGTGCAATTTATTTTTATACGTAAACAAGTTAGGAAGAACCCCCTCTGTAAGTGGGGTTTCCCTGATATAAAACCACACAATGTATATGAAAGAACCTTTCATCCAAAGATTAATTTACTCCACTATGAACACCCCCCCTTCAAAAAACTAAAACAACATCTTTAACCTCTGTGATTTCTCCCACTCTTAATGTCCAATACGAACGGAGAAAGAGCTACAGTGGGGAATATCCCTGCTGCTGCTTATCCTGGGAATGTCCATCACCAAATACCGAAAAAGAAGACTTTTCTGGTGGATACTTTGCATCCTGTGGCAACTTTAAGTATACTTTCCCCAAGTAAAATGAGCTGTCATGTTGGACATAGGAACACTGAATTGGGCCGCCCCTAACCATATATAGTGCAGTACTTCCAGTTTCACCGGGGAGGGAAGGTTAACCATTTCTTACCCCTCCCGGTCCTACTAGCACGGAGTCCTTGGCAGGGAAAGGGTTCATTACACGTGTGCAAAGCAGTGTGATGTTGTACATCTGCATGAATACCCAATCTATGCCTGCCTGTTACCTGGTAACCAAAAGAGGCTCGCTTATCCTCGGTAAATGGCCCCATTGACGTCAGTGCTGTTTTTCTGCCAGAAGTTCAAGTGGATGGTTTTTTTTTTCGTCCACAACTTTTTCTATTTGAGTTATTTCTAGTAAATATCAAGTCACGAATGCTCTGGGTGGCTAATTATTGAACGACAATATTTGATAAAAACCTACATTTGCTTTTGACATGAATCAATGTATCAAGTGGAAAGGTCATTATTTTTATTTGGGGAAAATACTAGAGCTTACTTTTGAAGTGAGCTAATGGAGTTTGACGAATCTATTACATTTGTACTTTCCCCAAATGTTCGTGCCTGTCAATTAATTACACGTTGAAAAATATTATTTATTTATTTAATTCAATGGAGAACAAAAGTTACATTTTGAAAGAGTATTTCAAGCATTTTAAACAAAATGACTTGGTTTTAATTAATCTCTGATATAATGTAGCTCTGTGCGTATCACACACTGCTTATATATGTTTTGGGAGTCTGCTGTAATCGCTCATATTGTTTTAAATTGCTGACACTAGTTCAATCCGTATTTAGAACTCGTTGGGCTTTTTTTTTTTCATTCCAAGAAAACGGCGATCTGTGCTTATTCAATACCAGTAATCTCCGGAGACGTCTGAAAACAACATCTCTGATATGAAAATCCAACAGAGACCAATGTGTAAAATCACGAGAAACAACAACAAGCCTTGTGCTGTGAGAATTGCAGACCACTGAGGAATAGCGTTAAGTGGCTTGTGTAGAAAGTATGAAACCCAAACAGGCACCTGACGCTTTGCTCACCTGAGAAACTCATCCAGCAGGGCATCATCATTCCAAGATATTCAAGGCAGCTCAAAGCTGCACCGTCTCTCTTGTAGCTGGATGCTAGCCATGGCTTTGCAAATGTAATATGTCACTGGAGATATTTTAAAAAACAAAGTGAATCCCTGCGCTTCTCCCATTGGGCTAACAATAAATGGATATATATATATATATATATATATCTAAATCTGTAAGACAAAGGAGACTTTTGGTTACATCATTTGATCAAATAATGCAAAGCCTGCTAACAAATGTCAAGGTAAGTCTCAATAGCAGGTCCCTATGCTAAATGCACAGAAATGTTCTGTGAAATATACCCTGAAGGGGTTAATAAACTAAGCATAAGCTTCTGTAACTTAGTGCAGTTAAAAACTGGTATATACCAGTGAAGATACTTGCAAGTAAAGTGAAAAGTGAATTTACAGGTACCTTACTGGGAGATTATATACCTTGAAAAGGAGTGATTGGCCTCCTACAAGCTGCTCAATAAGCAGTTACAGGTGGATTGGCTAAATACATTTAATCACACCCTGGAGATATTTGGCTGGTGGTAAAAGCATTGGGCAGAATGGGAATCCTCTAATCTTTTATGTTTCTAAAACGCTTCCAACCTTGTGAAAGATACAGTCTTGTAGAGCATCTAAGCTTTAGTTAGAAGTATCACAATACCGTATGATGTGCATATTCTATATGGATTCCCTTGCAAAGTTTTGTTTTATTTATTTTTTTGCTGGAGAGCAAACATTTTAAGATCATGTCCATGCAGTTAACTTATTCAAAGTGTGTGTATCTATCTCAAAATCCCACCTAAGTGAAATGATCAAACTTGTATATGGCCATGCTCGTCATATGACTGTCTACAAGCACGTCAAAATGATCTATTTCTAAATCCCAAGAAAGGACCGTTGTTGGAAAAAGATGGCACTAGGATTGATTCCGAGCGGATAGCAAAAGACCAAAAGTAAGATGTGAGGATGAAATTAGTACATTTGTTGGGGTGACTTGGAGAAGAGAGGTTGCAACCACAGTACCTGAAAGATAATTAAGAGAGCCCTTCATCCAGCAGTGGATTGACCAGGGCTGAAGATGGTGTGTGTGTGTGTGTGTGTGTGTGTGTGTGTGTGTGTGTGTATGTACAGTATACACACACCATTAGACATTAATATTTCATTGACCGCAAAGTGGGTTGAATGTCTAAATGCAGTATGTTTATTAATTTATTTTAATTTTTTTATAACTAATTTAATTTGTTTGTTTTATGCTTTGGGGTGGGTTACAGAAAGAAAGGATGGGGTGGGGTAAGTAGTATACATACATTTTTATACATAGACTCTTTCATCAAATAAACATCAGTAAATTGGTGGTGGCAACTGGGGAGAACCAGGTGTCTATCCTCTGGGTACGGAGAGCTCTTGGTAATCGTGTGTATGTGTACTTTAGACCCTTAGCGTAAAAGTGTAGATTTGGTCCTGGGAGATATTTACAACTCATATTGTTAATAGGAATAATATAGATGATTACCTATCAATTTTTGTCAACCATGGATTCCAGGTTTTGGTGAAACCATGTGACCTATCATTTATGAAGCTGTTCAATTTCCACCTTCATTATTGTAAGAGATGTGTGCAGAGGTATGCAAATGGAGACTGTTTTAGGGTGAAATTATATCTTAGCTTAATTGAGCCTGTTCCTTTTTCCAGGCAAAACATACAAAACAACAAAATAACAAACCCCTATCCCTTTTGTAAGGGCTAACTTATTTCCCCACACCCTACCTGCAGGACTGGGACCAGCCTATGACCCCAAAGTCTCAGGAAGTACCTTAAGCAGGTAGCCCTCCATGTCAGTCTCTGGCAGGTTCCTGGGTCCTCTGTGTCCAGGAAATATAGGTCTCTGGGTGTCTTGATCTCAGCACAGCCTTCGTGTTCAAGACCGTGTCTGTGTGCAGGCTTCTCTGCTCTCCTTCTATCAGCCCAAATGTGAGCTAAGGAATCTCTCCTGTTTCTCACATCAGGCTTTTCTAAAAGCCCTAATCAGCCAGGTGGAGTCTGGTTGATTGCCTGTGTGCAATTAACCAGCACACGGCTGGATTTAGAGGCAGTTTCTCTGAAACAGTGATTAAGTCCCTGTTACAATTATAAACCATACTTTTTTGGTTATTTGGTTTCGGCTAAGGGGTGGTTGTTTCTCGGTTGCTTGGATACGCCACCTAGTAGCTGCAGAAATGTGCGCCCCTTACTTCTGGAGGACATTCTTTATGTTCTTGATTTGTTCTATTGTTGAGAGCTGCCTATGGGTCCAGGGGAAATTTGGAACCCAAAATGCTATGATTGATTTGATTAATTTAAAGACCTGTCTCCAAACTTTCTGTATCTTTGGGCATGTCCGTCATATATGGAATAAGGGGCGGGTTGGCCCCAACCCTTAAAATAGAGTTGAGTTGAGAGATATATTTTGGTAGGGCATAGGTACCACCGATACAAAACTTTTGTACCCATTTTCCTTTATTAGTGTTGATGATGGAGATCCCTTGTCATCCAGCACCTCACTGATATCGGCCTCCCAATTTCTTATGAATTAATTTTTGGTCTAGCGTGTCAAAAAAAGGAGTCCTAGAAGCCAGATCTAGCTTTGTTTGGGGGGTCGACGCTAGCCAGAGTTATCTTAGTATCTTGTATTTTGCCCATCCCTATGTGGTCTCCTCGCACCATGTCCGTCTGGAATATTATTCTATTGTGGCTTAATATGACTCCCCCTTTCTTGGGGTTTGAAGTGGCTAGAAAAATCATTGGTTATTGTTTATCCATAAAACTAAGGTAACTTAAAATGGGTCTCTCGTAGGAAAACCAGGTCCGCATGACATTAGTTTTAGTTTGTGATGACCATTCTCTCTTTGCAAGGGATGTTCAGGCCGTTTACACTATGCATGTTGCATGTAATAGACCTATTGGTACGAGTAGTTTTTATTGTAAGGATAGCTGTTGGTGTCTAGGATTAGGCCCTGTTTGGGGGTTACCTGGGAGAGGACTGAGGCTTCTCTAGGATATCATTTTAGGCTGGGTCTATAAAACTTGTGGGATTGTGGGGTTAGGGGTTAGGGTTAGGGTTAGGTTAGGGTCCCTAAGGTTGCGTCTTTTTTTTTCTCTTTACGGCCATCTTTTCAGGTCTGAAAGTAAAATTAAGAAGGTTTGTTGGTATTGGTAGAGGTGGGAGTAACAGGTGGGGACCTGGGGGTCTGCTTGTTCCCAGGCACGAATTACCCCCCAAAAGGGCACAGGTTGTCGTGGAGGACCAGGAAACCTGTGTTCTCGGACTAGGGTGTGCACATGCTTACTTGTGTCCAACGGAGTATATTGTGTTTTGCATTGAAGTAATACCTTTTTTTGAGGGGGGAGTGGGGGGGTATAGAGTTGTATGGGGGGAAAGGATGTTTTTGGAGGAGTGGTAGCCTTGGTCTCCCGACCAAGGCTCAAAGAGGAGGGGACCGGTTTCCAGGAGAAGTCATCCTTGCGGGCCACGGACTCCATACAGAGCTCCGGAGGAACTTGGGCCCAAGGGCGGCCAGTATATACTCACGTGCAGTCACTCCAAGGTTCTGCCTCTGTGCATGAAACTAGACCACGGGGCTCGCCATCAGCACCATCTCTACTCTATGCCCGGACCGAATTGGGTACCGTTGGTGTATGTTTTAAAAAATTTTTTGTTTAATGTTGGTTGTTTGAAGAAATGGCAAAGCACAGTCATGTTTGGTTGATTATAGATACTTTGATTATGCAAACATCACTGTGAATTGAGTAAGTATTTGTATTCAAGTACAGGGCAAATTTGAAAGTGCTCAATTCTGAATGCAAATAAGTGCGTAAGGCTAAGGCCCCGCTCCCTCAGTCAGCGCGCCCGCACTGCAGACAGGCGGGGCGCTGACAGACACAGACCGCGATATGCGGTCTGGAGTGGGAGGGGGGCGTGGCTTGAGCGGAGGGACCCGCTACTCCCCCCCCTCTCCCTCCACGGGCTCGGGCTGCAGGAGGGAGCTGCTGCGGGCTGCTGTAAGGTAAGTGGCTCATCAGCGCACCACGTGACGCGTCACCGCTTGGGATCATAATTTTCTTGAATCCCCTGCCGGCTGACGTGTCACAGTGCGTAGTTAGCCGTCAGCGAGGGGGGACTGGGACCGGCTAGGGAGGATTCCCCTGCTGGTGGGGAACGCTCGCGCGGCCGTCCGCGCCGCCGAGCGCAGCGGGTCCCAGCCCTAAGAGCACAACCCTATTTACATTAGGAGAGTGGTGTGCCATTATTTTACACAGGCTGGTGTGGTGCATGTAAGGCTGCGTCCCTTCTGGCGCTGAGCGCGCTGTGTTTGACGCTTTTAATTACATAAATGTATATGTGCAAGTCCCCGCTCATACATTGCGCGTGGGCACGCTCACTCAAGCTTAGCTTTAACTTTGAAGCGAGCTCAATTTGCCCGCAACGCCCCCCGCGCGCTTGCGAAATAGCCAGGACACCCGGCGCTCATACTTGGAGAGCTGGTGACGTCACCGCTCTCAAGCATGAGCGCGGTCAGCGCCAGCGGGGCTGCAGCCTACCTGGTGACATTTGGTTTAGAATAATTCTGTAATTTTAAAGTTATATTTACTCTTACTCGAGGCACAGGATATTATTCCAACAAACCATCGTAATCCTGAACATCTCGAAAATCAAAGGGAAGGTTAACATGGTCTTCAGTTTGGGTGGAAATGTCCATCTGCTCACACAGTAAACCAACACACAGGATCACCTGTTTTCTTTAAATTACTGTAATGGTAAAACATGTATACCGCCTGCTATAATGGGGGTACTTTTTATAAACCAATGAATTTTGTTTTTAAAGTTGTGGCACCACAGCAGGTTTACTGCACCATATCGAAATCCAGATTAATGAAAGCGTTCTACTGTGTAGCATGTCTTATGGCGCATTCATCCAGCCCTTCCTGTCTGGGTATCACATCAAGTTCAATCAAAGCCCCAAAGTCTGTAAAAACAAGTAACTCCCTAGATGTCACTTCTTTCAGATCTAAGTAGGCCTCTGCTTTGCCATAGCATGTGTTGGCATGGTTTAAATAAATTATATTCGCAAGAATAAAATGGTTCCATAATGAGAGGCAGATGCACTCCTGTAACTCCAGCTTTTGCCATTATGACTTTGAAGCCTTCCTGCAGTGCTGGTATCGTGGTGGAATTTGATAGCTTGCTTTTAGCCTTCATGAGCTCCGAGATAAAGGTTAAAATTGCCAGATATTGGAAGAGCTCCAAGACTGAGGCAGAGACGAGCCTGTGCTAGACAATGGTGTGTATCGGACGTTTTATACACTTTCAGATCATTCTGTTGGGGTTCCATCAATGATTTATGAGCGATCAATGGATATAATGTAGCAGGGAATAAATGGCTCTTCGCTGCATCTGTTTTGCCCACTTCATAATTAAGTTGTTATGCAACACACTTCTTTATATAATAAGCATAGCTGTACTTTTATAATTATTAAGGAGTGTAAATATATTTGTAATACATTTTGGTATTAAAGTGTAACCAACTCTTACAAACATGCTTAACCACCGGTGTTGTGAATTCTTTCCATATTATTATGCTTGGTTTATCTTCCCTTTTCCTGTTTACACTGTAGATTATTTAATGATTTAAAAAAAAAAATAGATCTTCATTACCCTTATCAAACCATCCTCATGACCACTCCCAGGCACTGACCGCTTTCCCGGGGCCCAGGACTAGAGTTTAGACTGGGGCCCGTCCCATTTAACACCTCTTCGCGAGCCCCCTCCTCTATTTCTTCCCCCTCTCCCCATACATTTTTACCCCCCCCTCATCTTACTCTTACCTCCTCTCTCTTCCTCACTCCCTCTCTAACACCCCCCTCTCCACTCCATTCTCCCCCCTCCTCACTCAATCCCGCTCCCTCAATCCCCCGCTCCTCACACTCATTCCCCCCTCACACACACGCACGCACACAATTTCCCACCACAATAATTACCCCCCACAAAATACATACAACCCCCCCAATACATACAAATACGCACCCCAACCCCCGCATAAATACGCATATGTCCATATGCAGGTTGTCACATATTGTTAATGGGAGAAGGCAGAGACAGTGGTGAAAAGCCTCGACTTTCGCAGAGAAAGCAGATCGGCACCTAAACTGCCAGCTCCTGGTTACCTTAGGAAAGCGAATTTATCTCACAATAGATTGTAAGATCTTTGTCTTGTTCTTATTTCCAGCACCAATGCCCTTTGTGAAGTTTTATATGAAAGTTGAAAAATGTTCCTTTAATGAAAGCGGCATTGCTTTTTTTTATAGAACTTTTAAAGGAGCAGTTTATCCTATTCGTTTTATCTTTTGTACAGGGTGGGAATCAGGAGCCCCCCAACCCCCCCCCCCCGAGCCATATGTCACTGTTTTCAGCTCCGGGGACCCCCTGTTTGCCGAGATACTTATCGCGTTTAAAACTCCCTCAGGAAATCTTGCACCAATAGGAAGCTGCAACATCAGTTGTGGATCCTATTGGATATCCATTTAAACCCACTTTAAAAAAAACAGGAAGTAATAACGGTAACTTCACCAATTTTAAGTATCTCGGGGTGGGGTGTGGGGTCTCAATAAACGAGCTGTTCCCTGGAATCATCACAGGTTCCAATCCTGTTACAAAAAAATACAAAAATTAAATTTTTTTGGGGGTGGATTCTTCCATTAAATTTCATTTATTTTCGTCTTCCGACAGCGGTGATCTTGTTTGGGTGACTTTTTTTTGCACTTACATGCTCCAATCCCAAGCAGCCGTGACCTTTCTGTGATTTTCCTTATTGGAGGGGGATGGGGGGGGGGGGGAGAGAGAGTGTGACTTGTTATCTGTTGTCTAAGGGAGAGCTTGTGAGAAAGCGAGAGCTGACCTGTCTCCCACAGACCTCCATGTCCTTGTTAACAGATTAGAACATTCCACCAGCCACTATCTGCACGACTATTTTTTTTCGTTGTTATTCTACCACTGCACGGTGATGAAAGCAGCAGAGGAAAATGTTATTTTTATGGTTAGTTGGTCCTTAAAGCTTTGGTTTAGGGCTACTCTGATAACTAGGCAGAGCCCTGGATATCCAACCCTAGGACACTTCTTGCTTGTTATCATTAGGAGCACATTATAGCTTGACAGAGACCCCATGTGAATTGAATGACTTGTAGAAACTTAGGCTGTTCATATGGCAACCTGTTCTTAATTAATGTAGTGTGTGCTAAACCCCCCATGGTGAACACAGCAAGTATTTGAACATGCTTACAATTACATTTGGGTTCCCTATAATCCTTCAGATGTTGCCTGATTATCAGTTTATCTGTTGTGGGAATTAAGAAAACTGTTACTCGTCCTAGATGTCAGACTCGCCCAAATAATGAGTTTGGTTGCACTTCTCTGGTTGAAAATCTTTTTGCCCTGAGGTAATAAGCCACAAATTACCTATTTTTTTCTGTTTTTAGGTTGTTCTATAGAGCAGTTATGAAGTCATCCTTCTATATGACAGATATTTGTCTTTATATTATCATAATTGCATAGAGCCAATGTCTAATGTTATATTGCAACATGCTGTCCCTGTGCGAGATTATATAAATGTTTACTATTTGTATATTTCACTCAAGTGCTTAGGAAGGTAGAGTAATTGCAGCTGAAATGCAACTGTCTAAATTACAATTCAATGTAAAAAAAAACAAACAAAAAAAATGAATAATCCGCAAACAAAGGAATACATTTTATTTTCACATGTGTATCTTCACATCTTCCCTGTCATTCTGTCTCCTTGTTAAACTCCCCGTATTGTGAATATAAATAAGGCAGCCAGCCTGATGCAAGCCATCTTAATCCATTGATACAAAGTAATGCATATTCATACGTATTATTCATTTTGTAGACTTGCACCAAGTTTTTGGAGATGGATACATAGTAACCCTCACTGACCTGCCAAGGGGGTCACATGTCCGGCATATCTCCGTTGTGCTGGAGGTCTAGCACAACTGGGGGTTAACAATAACAAGCAGATAAAGAGACCGCAGATAACTGGCACACTGCGCGGGGGGAGAGCAAGAGGCGACCTTCAAACACTGAAACAACAGCTCCATGTATGGCCATGCCCATGCTCCTGCCCACCTGATTGGCCAGGCCAAGGAAAGCTCCGAGCAGCGACAGGTGCTAGAGAAAGCTACACCTGTTTCTCCATGTGCTGATGTAGTGATTGGTTTTTAGCAGAGGTTTCCGGGGCCTGTCGGTGAGATCCAGAACATATGCCAAGTAATGCAAGATGGCGACCTCCGGCCTCTCAAAAATTAACCAATTGGAGTATTGTATTTGAAATGGCCTGACTAAAAAGTTTTCAAAGGGGTAGCGTTTCTGACCCCTCCAGTAGAAAAGGGGTTAAAATGTCCTGCTTTAGCACAGCACTCCCAGATCTGATTTGTGCACAGACGTGTTGACAAGGCTAAGTAACACATTGTGTAACATTTCCCTTCTGTCCATCCAAGTAAAAATACCAGTCTGAATTTGCATGCTGAAACCAAAGCGGACTTGTTTGTGGTAATAAGAGCGCCTTGCTGCAGCAGGTTAAACAGAAACTGATCTAGTGACGCCGAGGGAAGCGACTTACTCAAGTCTGCAGGCTGCAAGACCCGTGCAAAAGAACAGCACCTGATTTATCAATGGAAAAAAGCCCGTCGCTCACAGTGGGATTCCTTTTCTTTGATAAATCGGGTTCTGGTTTTGCCCCAATTTGGCAACTGAGAAGCTATAATAAATAGACCCGTAATTGTCCGGTAAATCCGTGTTGCTGTTCTATGAAACCCTTCCCTGCCCATCGCTGCGACGTTCCAACGTTTCCAACTGTAATCTTTGGCTTTCGGTCAGGTCCACGAAGCGTAGAGAAGTTTTTTTTTTTTTTTGTACCTTTTTGTTTTTCTTTGGTTCGTGGGGCGGTTGATGGAGAGGGCAAGACACTCTGGCCCGCTTACACAAACGGTCAACTCCAGTTCCAATGAATGGGGCTGACCCCTTCCAGAGGAGAAGGACCGTTTCACAGCATATTGAATAGTGGCTATAGACAAAGAGAAGTTGCAATTGTGACCGGGCATAAGGGACAGTGACGGTAGGCATGTGCAGTGTTGTGTCTTTAGTTTACACCTTCTGCACCAATGAGGCACTGGAGTTGATATTTTTGGGGTTACATAGTGGAGCTATTTTTGTTAAAAGCATGTGTACCGTTCAGTCCCATCTTCCGTTCTCTTGAAACATCTGTTCTCCTGAAATGTATCAGGTATATTATACTGTGCTGTAAAGGGAGCGCGTACGCTGTCCTACTGGCGGCATGTGGTCTGGGTGATGCCACCAAGGGGGGGGGGGGATATAGCATGGGTCCTGTCACTGACAGTGAGTCAAAGCAGGCAGAGAGGAAATTAGATGAGCTACGGTAGCATGGAGGTTCCCTACGCAGCTCACTGTGCCGTCTGCGAAACGCGCACAGGGAACGAGACGCACACCTGCAAAAACGACAGCCACTTTTTTCTTTTTTTTAGGATTGTCCCTGCCCTCCTTGGGAGTGAGACCTGACGTTCGTAGACAGGTCCTGAGCCAGGGTTTTGCAGCTTTTTCTTTTTGTCTGTTCTTTTACCAGCTCCGTGTTGAAATAGAAACATTTCTACATACCCTTTCCTCCTTGTGTTCCAGGCTCTCGCAGAGGCAGCCCTCTGCCCAGGCCCAGCACAAGCATTCAAAAACATTTCGGCACAACGCTCTTCCAATATCCACAATGTTTGTTTTAATGAAAAATGGTAATAAAACTTGACGGGGGGGGCTGAAAAGACCCAAACAAGCACCGTTCCCTGACGTTTCGTGACATCGTGTCACTTCTTGTGATGCTGGAAGAGCCCTGGGCTGAAATGTTTTTCAAGTTTTTTGTTTTTGAATAAGAACATTGAGAAAGTAAACTAAACACTGTAAGCAAATAGTAATATTGTTATCACACCGCTGCCAGACTTACCAGCATCATATATAGTAAATCAACACAATGTAGTGACGATCAGTCCATGCTCAGAAGTGATTGAAGGAATCATTGTTTCATTGCATATAATAAAACTGTTGAAGCTACGTCCATGTATACTGGTATTAAGTGAGCAATCCAAGCCGTTCTGTACTTTCTATACATAGGATAGAAGTAGAGGGTTTCCTGAGCTGTACCTCATTCATTTCAACTCCGGAGACTCCCTGCTTCTAGAGATACTTCCCTCCGTAGGGGGTGTCGGTTTCTCCTGCAAGTTTAAAGCTCCAGAGTCACATGGGCCAATAGGAAGCCACACTGGGCGACATCACGGCTTCCTATTGGTGAGGGTGCAGAAGCTCCACCATTGCTTGAATCCTGCTAGCCTAGCAGTGTGGCTACCGGCACCTCCCTACAGAAGTATCTCTGGAAATGGGGCACCCCGGCCCTGAAATTAATGGGGTTTAACTCCAGAGACCCCCTGCTTTAATCCTATGTAAATAATAATTGGGGGGGGGGGGGGGGGGAACGGCCAGCTTGGATTGCCACTTTAAGTGATACTGCCATCCAATGAGTGAGACATGAAGGGCCTACAGGAGCCCCTGGTTAGCCTGTATTAAAAAGCAACATACTCTGTATCTTCTGCGTTTGTTGTTATACAGCTTTCCAAATGTAGGCCCCAAAGCCTCCCTGGCAGTTAGTGCGATTTGCATGTCAATTTTCCAATTGTGTTTCAGACTCTAAGAAAGAAAGGCTTAAATGGCTGTGAGAGCCCTGATGCCGACAGCTACTTTGAGGAGAACACATTCAGAAAACTAAATGAAGATAGTGATTTTGTTTTCAAGCGAGGCCCTGTAAGTATTTTTACCCTCCGTCCCTTCCTTGTATGTGTTGATCCTTTTTATTAACTTCACTGTTTAGGCCCTGAACAAGAAGGAGCACAGGGGGTGCGACAGCCCAGACCCAGACAGCTCGTATGTGCTCACCCCGCACACCGAGGAAAAATACAAAAAAATTAACGAGGAGTTTGATAATATGATGCGCAACCATAAAATCGCAGTGAGTAAGAGTGCACGCTCCATCTCTTTGTCTCTTTCAGCTCATGAGAAAATTCACTTCTGTTATCTGATACGACTGCTAGATCCAAATCGCCCATGTGGAGTTTTGCTTTGGCCAATCCAGTGTTTTAAAAGGGGCAATCCGTCCTGTGACCAAAGCAAAGACATTCCAGTGACATGCATAAAGCTGCAATTCAGTCTTTTTTTTAATTTATTTTTTTACTTCAATAGTTTTATGTGGGCATCTCTAATTACTTAAAGAACTGTATAGCTGCCAGTCAATTCGTTCTCCATGTATTGATGGGCGAAATTTGGCGACATCTTTAAATATGGCATATGTTTTTCATCTGCTTCTGTCAGTCAGTGGAAGCTCATGAATATTCATGAGCATTTCTGCACTGACATGTGCTAGAGGGAGGGCAGGGCTGACAAAGGGGTGTGCCAGAGCTTGTGACAGGACATGAAGGGGCAGTGCCTTAGCAAATGGCTGTTAAAATAGAATACAAGAAAATTGGTCTTTCAAAGTTGTTTTTTTAAAAACAGAAAATGCTAAAAGTATTTTTTCTTACTACAGAACTGATTTATTAAAAAAAAACACACATGCAGGATATTGACTGAACTGCAGCTTTAAGGGGGTCTCGTCTGGGGTATCAATGCCTTTTTAACCCAAATCTACCACCCATAAGTATCTTGAATGTATTTGTTAAAGTGACACTTGGGAGGAGTTTGATTCCCTCTGGCTGCTCCCTTTAGTGTGATGTCACTGTGTGATGTCACTGTGTGATAAGCGAGTGCTTGTACAGCCAGAGTCCCCCACCTCCCCTTATCTATATTGGTTCTCTGATAAGGGGGAAGGAAAGCACTTGATTGACAAACACTTCCCCATTCAGAGGCTCCTAAGAAATGTAACTGTCGGACTAGGTGGGATTGCACCTTTAAGAGTATTTATGTGCTGCTACCCTAGGGTCCTGTCACACGTGTCGCAGATCCTCTGGCTGTGAAGTGGTTAATGATTGATCCCCCAAATCTTTGTATGGTGTGATCATCAATAACAATTTAATGTAATAGAGTTTTGTTTTAATCTGAATATGTTTTGCACATATATGGGACATGTGTGTTAAGGCTAGAGGGGTACAAAAACATTCCTCCATATGTGTCAAAGAACAAAGCTTATCAATTTCATTGATATATTTTTCTTTGATACGTATGGTGCAGATTTTTGCCCCAAAATTGCGTGAGGACTCCTGGAGTTGAGCACTCCATGACTACGATACTTTATAAACCAAAATATGGTTAATATTTTTGTTTCATGGTTATGCTGTTGAATATGTATTTTCAGAGTTGTAATGTTGGATTTTGTTTTTACAGGTCCTCTGTCACTGAATTCACCTTGTATATTTCGGCATAACATGTACTTACTGTAATACAAACCTGTTCTTGCGTTGCTTCACCTTCTGCAAATCAAATGTCCCTGTATCTTTAAGTTGTGTTATGGGAAAATATCACTGCTTAATGTTCTTACCATGTTTATGCATAGGGCTACAAAATAACACTTTGACATAGAAAGCATTCTTTGACACTTTCAATACTATTTTACGTACCTCCTTTTTAAACAGGTGCAGAAAACCATTAATAACAATGTTACCCCTTTTAGACCATGTAGCTGCCCATCCCTGATGTAAATATGCGTGTCTGCTTTGTGTTTCTGGGAAGTGATGCTGAGTTACCTGTTCTTCTGTTTTCAGCCTGGATTGGCACCGCAAAACTTTTCGATGTCCGTGACCGTTCCCGTGTCCCACCCCAACACTTTGTCATACAGTTCTCAAGGGAACACTCTGGTCAGCTCGGCACTAGTGGCCAGCACATCATTAACAGACACAAGCATGCTGTCCCCACCTCAGACCACGCTGCATCGAAACTCCCCAGGGGTACCACAGAGACCGCCTAGCACCGGAAATGCAGGTAACAATGTCCTTGGCGTCTGACCTTCATGTGATACTAATCAATGTGTTACATTCGTTGTTCCCCCGCTGCAGTGTATGTTATCCCCATCCGTGTATGCTGCCATGTAGGGACTAGCAGAAGTTCTCACCTCCACAAGCACACACCCAGCGCGCACAAGCACACACCCAGCGCGCACAAGCACACACCCAGCGCGCACAAGCACACACCCAGCGCGCACAAGCACACACCCAGCGCGCACAAGCACACACCCAGCGCGCACAAGCACACACCCAGCGCGCACAAGCACACACCCAGCGCGCACAAGCACACACCCAGCGCGCACAAGCACACACCCAGCGCGCACAAGCACACACCCAGCGCGCACAAGCACACACCCAGCGCGCACAAGCACACACCCAGCGCGCACAAGCACACACCCAGCGCGCACAAGCACACACCCAGCGCGCACAAGCACACACCCAGCGCGCACAAGCACACACCCAGCGCGCACCCTCCCCCCTGCAGCACACCCCTCCCCCCGCAGCACACCCCTCCCCCCGCAGCACACCCCTCCCCCCGCAGCACACCCCTCCCCCCCGCAGCACACCCCTCCCCCCGCAGCACACCCCTCCCCCCCGCAGCACACACACACCCCCCGCACACACACCCCCAGCACACACATACACACACCCCCAGCACACATACACACACCCCCAGCATACACACACACACCGCACACACACATAGCATACTGACACACAGCAGCACACAGTAACTCCTCTCCTTGATGTCATAGAGGGCAGTGACATGCACTGTGCTGCAGCTCTCTGCCTCAGTCATGCTCGCAGCCTCTGCGCCTGCTCTCTCTGCTCCTCTCCTCCTCTCCTCTCTGCTCCTCTCTCCTTCCTCACTGACTCGCTGTGACCAGCTGCAGCACTGGCTGAGGTTAAGTCACCAACAGGGGGGATTTCTGCGCCCCTGTTTCTCCCCCCCCTCCCCCCAGCCTCTGTTTATATCACTAGAGAAGCAGACATTATAATTCGGAGTGCATTGTTAAATATTTATGGATACTGGAAAGTACGGACATCGTCGTGCCATAAAACCTATAAATAACACCGGGCTCATACCGCGCAGAGTAAAGGATTGCTGCGGCGGTTCCACCGTGTCAGTGATCAGGGCTGCGTTACAAAGTAGCATGCAGAAGATACTGTGGGAAGCCTTTTTAGGAGTCTCTGCAGAGGTATTTGTGCTAAACAGTTCTGTAACGTCCGAACATAGGGGATTATTTCCCGGGTCAGCATGAAAGACACACGCGTGACACATGTACAGATGTGATCCTCTAACAGTGCAGTTTCCCTTCAGTTTCCTCTTTGTGCTATTCGCAGGGGTAATGTTGTGCGCTGCTGACCTATCTGTGCCGAATGGGGCCAGTACGAGTCCAGTGGGTGAGTGACGCTGCACTTTATAGGTTATAGCATCTCCCACTCCTAAATAAAATGAGTGCGTGTGAGAGAAGCATTTCCGTGTAAGAGCGCTGAAACAGTCGTTAGCGGCACATCCCATTGTCCCCTCTCCCCGTGACCTTGTGCAAGTAACTTTATCTCCCTGTGCCTCTCTGTACGCTGCCCTAGGCAGTGGCTCGTACCTGCAATATTCAACGCACAGCGCTGTGTACACTGGCAGTTTACACTTTGTATCAGAGAGAATGTTATTATACGATGTGAGATCACCGGGTAAATGGTGGCACGGAGCAGTTGTTCAAGTTGCCTCCTCTGAGAACCTTTTTTCGGTATGCCCACGCCCTGTGATTATTACCGTTATCGCTTGCATATGTTTATCTGCGGCTGCGGTTTATCGCGCAGCCGCCTGTGATGGCTTAAAGCAAATGGATTGTGATGAGGAATTTTGGAATGACGCACACAGCGTGTGCCTGGTGATGGAAGCCCAAACCATTCAGCCTCAAAGTAGACGTTTGATATAGAACACTGCAGAGGCCTCTCACACACCCCCCACACAGGCTCAACATCTTAAAGGGGCAGTCTCCTCCCCCAGTCTCCTCCCCCCCCTACTTGTCTCCTCCCTCATTTTTACATGTTGCTGAAGCATGTTCTCCAGGGATCACCACATGGGGGGTTTCATCTCCCACGTCACGCAGGTCAGTCGGCAGCTGCAACATCATCCATCGCGACTTCCTGTTGGCCCACGTGTGGCCGGGAGGTTTAAACCTCCACGCAGTATCAGTGGCACCTTCCCCTGGTCAGTATCTCGGGAAGCAGGAGGACCCCAGGACTGACATTAACGTGGTTCAGGGGAGGGGTGGGGGGGAAGGCCCAAGGAGGAACTGCTCCATTAACTTCCTCTGTACCGCAGGACGCTGTACGCTCCTTAACCCCTTCACTACCAAGATGAACCTGTCACTCCGGTAAAGTAAATGTGTGCGGCAGGTCCCCGTCATCGCAAAGGAACTAAACGGCAAAAGTAATCCGACCAAGAAAAATTTGGAAAGGAACCATAGGACATCAATGCTTTCTAAATAATTTTCCTTCTCATGGTCGGTATGCAGCAAACCCGTTACACGAGAGGGAGCACTCGTTAAAAGAACAAGCGCTGTGTACATTTATGGCGCTACATAAATACATACAATACAACAGAACGCAATGAATCTGTGCACGCCATGTAAACGCCGGCACCACAGATCTCAATCCGAGCAACAACACAAAAGAGAAGCGTATCCAATTTTCACCACATATAGTGAGATGGGAGGTGTTGCAATGTGTTTATCTTCAGCATTAGACCATCTTTGTCACTTGATGATACACTTGTTGTCTGGTTTCCAACACAGAGGTGTAACCCAGCTGCTGTCTGCGAGGAAAAGGACGCAGGTCCGCATTTGCTATTCAAATGCGGCAGATGTTTCGGCTGATACAGCGTCTGTGTGAGAGGAAGTTATAAAGCAATTGTACCTAATATGTTCAAGACCAATCTCCACTGATTTAACCCCTTGGCGGCCAATGCAACGCAGCACAAAGCAGAGACAGTGTTTAACACTTTAATTGCCGGCCTGCTACGTCATGGAATGGAAAATATTTCATCAGGAAGTTCTTTGTTGTGCTGATGTGGGTTAGATCGAATGCGGAAACATTGTAATCATTCACTTGCTGTCCTTTCTGTGTAACATCCTTTGATTGGTACCCTTAGCAGAGGTTGGTGTTGAGCGAGTTGTCCTGTTACCAGACATTCTATCTTGGAAGTTAACCATGATAAATATTTAATGATCCGATGAGTGCATTATTTCTCTCCTCCCCCCCCCCTGCGCAGTAATATGAGCATTATTTCTCTCTCCTCCCCCTCCCCCACCACCCCGCAGTAATAAGAGTATTAGGCCAGGTCCCCGGTGGTGATGGCGGCGCCGTGCGCACCACACACCAGTCACTCACCTCTGCAGTGGCAGGCCCCAGTGTCTCCTTCCGGTAGGCTCATGAGGCGCTGTGGCGCGTCAGCCAGCAGGGGATACAACAAGATTGTGTTCCCTTGCGACAACGCGGTAACATGGTGCGCTTTGAGCCAATAGAGGGGAGATAGCTTGTGCCAATGGGAGCGCAGCAACTGTCATCTTGATCACATGCTTCATTGCAACATTGTCCAGTCCTTACACACAAAAAAACGCGTCGCTCTACAGGGCTTGTGTCTGCAGTGGAGAACTTTGTCCCCGTAATGCACCATAACCCAGCTGGTTTGCAAAAGTTGCAGCGAGCGGAGACTATCCCCCAAAAAACCTTTATTTAAAAATAAAAAGCGAAATTCCAGTGTTGCGAGTCAGCTTGTTTTAGAAATACAAATTCATGGCGTTCTGGGGCACAAAAGTCTTCCATTGCATTAACTTTATCCAGCGGTTATGGTACTTGATGGCGATTTCACCCATGTGGGGGATACTCTCCTGCTTGGTGAGCGCCGTTTTCCCTGTGCTGTGCCTGTGGGGCTGGGGCAGTGCTTTGTGTTGTGTCATGCCCTATACAGAGGGTATGGAATTACTTGAAGGCAACATTTGTGGGGAGAAGGTAAAAAAAGAAAGCTTTTCTGGGGGGGACGGTGAAATGTATATGTCTACTCACTATTGCTGCTGGTTGGAAAAGAAAGCGTGCTTTCCTGTGCAAGCAGGAACAAGACATGGGGTATACCAACTAGCAGGGGAAGGATAGGCAAACCAACTCAGATATAAGCAGAGGGGGGTTTCCAAGGCAACAGACTGGGAAGCCACAAGGGAAAGCAACAATGTAGCAGCATTACCCTGATGTGAAGGCTGCCTCAGAACAGGGAAAAAAACCCTTACAGGTTCCAGAAGACACAGGAAAAAGAATGAATGGATTCAGAAGCCAACAAAAGGTGAAATTTTAAAATAGCAGCGAGTCCTTCACATCGTTGGACGAAGATGGGACTCAACTGGATTTCAAAGGAAATCAAAAGACCAAGATGGTTGTCAAAAGTAAGATGGGAGGATCAAATTAAGTAATTTATTGGAGCAACGGAAGTACAGTACTTGGAAGACCATTGGGGAGACCTTCATCCAGCAGTGGGTCAACCAGGCTGAAGATGATGCGACACACATTTACACACGTGTGTGTATGCACAAGATGTTTGTATTGTTTGTGTGTATTGTCTGTATGTAAAGCAGGGGTAATTATGACAAAGGAGTTGTCCATAGAAGGAGGGGAGTCTATACAAACATGTATAGGACCAGGTCACTTATTCCACGACATTCAAAAAAACGGGAACATTCAACTGTAGCCAGAACATTCTTTTTGTAATGTGTTTGCTAAAAGGAATGCCGTGTTCTTGGTACGCGAACATCAGAGACACTTGCTGGATTAGTGTAGCCAAGGATTGGAAAACAACTGCAGAATTACATCCCTCTACAGCAGCGGTTGCCAACTCTAGTCCCCAATGGCCACCAACAGGACATGTGTTCAGGACATTCCTGCTTTAGCACAGGTGGCTCAATCAGTGGCAGTCTTCGACCGAGCCACTTTTTGAGCTACCTGTGCTGAAGCAGGGATATCCTGAACACCTGACCTGTTGGTAGCTCTTGAGGACTGGAATTGGCTACTTCTGGTCTACCAGAATTATCTGACACTGATTCCTGTCTCAATGTTCTGAAATATATCAGTTAACCTTTCACTTTGGATTGTTTCTTCGTTCCCCTCGTTAGGCTCAAATTTGCCTTGAATTTGTGAGAAAGATTAGACAAAATTCGTTTTTCAAATGTATAGTATGCAAGAAATAGGTTTTCTAATGTACAGTATGCAAGAAATAGGGTTTCTAATGTACAGTATGCAAGAAATAGGTTTTCTAATGTACAGTATGCAAGAAGTAGGTTTTCTAATGTACAGTATGCAAGAAGTAGGTTTTCTAATGTACAGTATGCAAGAAATAGGTTTTCTAATGTACAGTATGCAAGAAATAGGTTTTCTAATGTACAGTATGCAAGAAATAGGTTTTCTAATGTACAGTATGCAAGAAATAGGTTTTCTAATGTACAGTATGCAAGAAATAGGTTTTCTAATGTACAGTATGCAAGAAATAGGTTTTCTAATGTACCGTATGCAAGAAATTGGTTTTCTAATGTACAGTATGGAAGAAATAGGTTTTCTAATGTACAGTATGCAAGAAATAGGTTTTCTAATGTACCGTATGCAAGAAATTGGTTTTCTAATGTACCGTATGCAAGAAATTGGTTTTCTAATGTACAGTATGCAAGAAATAGGTTTTCTAATGTACAGTATGCAAGAAATAGGTTTTCTAATGTACAGTATGCAAGAAATAGGTTTTCTAATGTACAGTATGCAAGAAATAGGTTTTCTAATGTACAGTATGCAAGAAATAGGTTTTCTAATGTACAGTATGCAAGAAGTAGGTTTTCTAATGTACAGTATGCAAGAAATAGGTTTTCTAATGTACCGTATGCAAGAAATAGGTTTTCTAATGTACAGTATGCAAGAAATAGGTTTTGAAAAAGCCGAAATGTTCTATGTCTTAGAAAGCGTGACTGCAGATAGCCATGCAAATGCAGTAAATATATACAGCATTTATAACTCGTTGGGAGCATGCGCAGTGTGGCGGTTGTGGCCGTGACTTACCAACACTTAACCCACGAGTATCCCCCTCGGTTGTGGCCGTGACTTACCAACACTTAACCCACGAGTATCCCCCTCGGTTGTGGCCGTGACTTACCAACACTTAACCCACGAGTATCCCCCTCGGCTGTGGAAATATATTTTTTTGCTGCTTGACTTGTGAAAAGTATCTTTTGCACCTTATTTGACTTTGTTGCATATCATCTGTCAATTCGTCAACCTCTGTGTGTGCTAAATTATACTCATTTCATCTACTGCTTAATATTGCTGCTATGCACACACTGACTCACTATAGGGGTTGTGATCTCGGTAGTCACTGACCGGCCGGTCTGAGTTGTTGGAGGCAAACATTAGTTTGCTTCTACATTCTCATTACTTATTGGTGCAGTTATTTCACCTGCTAAGCATATAGTACCAGCATTTCATGACATGTTTCCACATTATAGTTCAGTAATATGCTCTCCTTTGAGACTAATTCAAATGTAGTTACAACCTATTTCCGCTTGTTATTTCTGTCTTTATGGGGTTTTAGTACCATCTCACAGCAGGCAGGACACCACCGCTCCCTTTTTTAACTCATGTACAGGCAGTCCTCGGTTATCCGACACAATGCGTTACTCAAAATGGCGTTGTAAAGCGAAACGTTGTAAAGCGAAACACGTTTTCCCATAGGAACACTGTTTAAATGAAAGGTTCCGTTCCTGAAGGCATTTTTAACACTAAAATACACCAAATATTTTATGCAGGCAATAAGATATGCAGCACACACATAAATTATATAGTGTATATACTGTATTCTATATATAATATAACAAAATAAATAATATATTAGATAGTATAATATAATATTATATAGTATAATATTATATATATACGCTCTTACGACGCTTTGCAACGTTGTTTATGTGAATGTGTATATATATACACACATACACAACGTTGCAAAGCGTCGTAAGAGCGTTGGATAAGCCATTTTGGCGTTGTAAAAATGAATATAGGTATGCATTGCATAGCGTTGGATGAGCCATTCGTTGTAAAGCGAGGACTGCGTGTGTGTCTATTTGTGATTAATAAATGTTGTTACTTTCTTGTATGCTAGAGTGCTATTAGGGGATTCTTTTTTTTCTGTGTTTGTTTTCAGCATTATTTATAACTTGTTAGACGTTTCCTTTTTCCCTCCTATCTTGGACCCTATAAATGTGTTGAAACCACAGTCTGCCGTGATCGCCATTGTTTTTTTTTACATCTTATGCTCCATCGAGCACAGAGCTGCGCAAACTTGGGGGGGGGGAGGGGGCGCGGCAGTTAGAGGCCCAGCGCTCTTCCCCAAGGCATTTAAATTAAATGCTGGGGGATCTCTTGAGGCCTCTGTAACTTCACTTACCTTGTCTCCGGCAACGCGTCACCATTTGACGCCGGGAGGTCACATGACGTCGTGTTGCCATGGCAACGTGCCATCACGTGACCCCACCGCGTCATTTGATACTGGAGACATGGTAAGGAGGGGGACGCAGGGGGTGAAAGTTTGCTTACCCCTGATCTAGGAGACAGAAGCGTGTGAAATATTAAGTATCGGGGAGGTTAAAATGGAGATCTCCCCAGTGCAGTTTAAGGCTGCGCTTATAGTGCTGGCTATGCCGACTGCGCCGTCGCGCAGCGCCGTAGCAAGTACATGCAGTCCGTCGCGGGTGCCCATAGTGGGCCCGACTGTGACTGCGACGCAGAGCGACGGAGCGGTCGCGATCGCCAGTAGTCAAAGGATTTTGACTTTTTTGGCGATCGCCGCATGACGTCAGCGGCACGTGAGTGATTCAGTCAGAGGGTGAACCGCTCACAGCCACGCCTCCGCCACGCCCCCCGGTCGCCCTCTCTTGTCTCCTGCACCATAGTGCAGGAATCGCTATTACAACGGCGCCGGCTGACGTCACGCAGTCGCATCGCCGTAGCATAAAGGTTATCGTGCTAATCTGAGAAGATCATTTTATTAAACTATGATGAACAAAAAAAAACCCCATCAGGACATGCTGTGGGGGCAAGATACTAGAATTAGGAGTTAAACTCATGTAGGCCTGTGCGGGTGCTATCTTGCACATGTGTGAGGGTGCTATCTTGCACATGTGTGCGGGTGCTATCTTGCACATGTGTGCGGGTGCTATCTTGCACATGTGTGCGGGTGCTATCTTCTTTATTGAAAGTTGAAACTTTATGACAAAGAATCCAATTTGTGCATCAGTTGGGGTCTGCAGCTCCTCATTGAGTGAAAGCCAGACCCCAAATTAAGACTACTGTTCTGTGTCCTGGGTCACATATGTCCGTGTCCTGGGCCACGTGTGCTCGTGTCCTGGGCCATGTGTGCCCAGTCCTGGCTCACATATATGTGTGCCCGTGTCCTGGCTCACATATATGTGCCCGTGTCCTGGCTCACATATATGTGTGCCCGTGTCCTGGCTCACATATGTGTGCCCGTGTCCTGGCTCACATATATGTGTGCTCTTGTCCTGGCTCACATATATGTGTGCCCGTGTGCTGGCTCACATATATGTGCGCCCGTGTCCTGGCTCACATATATGTGCGCCCGTGTCCTGGCTCACATATATGTGTGCCCGTGTCCTGGCTCACATGTGCATCTCTGAGATGATGTACCCTGTTGGTGCATGATCTATCCATTTAAGAACGTGGCTGTAAGGAGAGTGTTTTGTGACCGCTCTGTCAAGAGCATGGAATGTTCCTTGGACCCGGTTATGAAAACTGCCCGCAAAGCTAACAGGAAATGACTGGCCTGGGTGTGGGACAAGGGACCGGCTCTCTGTACAGGCTCTCCAAATGCCTGCCAAGTCCGAAAGTAGACAATAACCACACAAAACAGAGGGATCTCTCCATCCCCATGGGGATCTGTAATTTGTTTCACAAATCTCTCAACCGATTTAATTTATATAATAGTGAGATTGAATGTTTTGTTTTTTTTTGGTTTAAGATAGGAGTTGTATTGAAAATTTAAGGGCAAAGGACGCAGTCCATAGGGTGACCCTGACTTTCTAAAGAGCATATCCCCACTAAATTATATAAAGGCAGTACATAGAGTGGATTTGTTCCAAAATGTAAAGTAGAACGCATCCTTAATCCTTCATTGGGTTGGGGTATTTGCAATACATTGCAGGATCTTCTGACACTGAAATGGATAACTGCAGGAAGTATTTTATTAATCACTATCACAGCCGCACTGTCTGACAAAGCCTGTGTCAACAGCTGTTTATTCTGTTCCTCTTGCAGGAAATGGGTTTGTGAACCCCCGCGCTTCTCCCAGTCTGCTAGGACCGACGGGTGGGAACGGACTGGGCAAAGGGATGCCAACCAAGTCTCCTCCTCCCCCAGGAGGCAACTTGGGAATGAACAGTCGGAAGCCAGACCTACGTGTGGTCATCCCGCCGTCCAGTAAAGGCATGATGCCCCCACTGGTGAGCCTTCATAGTCATGAATACTGCTTATCTCTCCACACCCCCCTGTGGTTCCCAACCCTGTTGTATACATGGAGAGGTAAACCCCATATTAATAATGAGCTCATCAATAAATGGGACCAGTCTATGAAGCAGGATCAGGTTGCAGTCAACGTTTGGTGCGGGATTCTCCATACCATGCAGTTTGCTAAGGCTCCACCAAACACTGTCTACTCGAACCCTTTGAGATGTGTATATGCCATATGCAGTAATACCTTTCATTGCATGTATGAAAACAACATGAAGTTCTCCTAATTAAACAGACACACCGTTTCCATCAGCCCTGAAATAGAAGTATCCTAAATGTTTTAACATTTATCACACACAGCACCTACATTCTTCTACACGCTACAATATATCTATATACCGGTATATATCTCAGATAACAATAGTCATTACGTTTGCTTGAGATAGCTCTGAATTCATCAGTAATGCAGCGCACAATTTAGGGTTTGCCTAAAAATTGGAGAATTTTTGCTCAGTAATAAGGCAAAAAAAGAAAATACAAATCCAGCTGGGGAAATATATCCTAAATAGCTCTGCTTTTTCACGCATACAGTAAATAAGACCTTCATAGGGTTTGCAATGCAAGTTTATATATAACCATGCTTTTCCTCATTCTTCATGTACAGACTGAAGAAGATGAATTAGAATTGGTGAGTTAAGTGTGTGCTTTGCAAATGTAATACCATAAATAGGATTTTAATAAAAATGTTCCCTTTAAATCTTATTAACCTCTAAAAATATGACGTAGTTATGGTATTGGATTTAAAAAAAGCACAGATTTGGGCTTAAACACACTGTGTGTATGTGTGCGAGATGCTTGGTTTTTGTTTAAAGGGAACATTTGTAGTGAGACTTCAGCCACAGTGATTGTCCGCGCTGTAAAAACCCTGCCAACACCTATTTCCGCTGGAAAACGCACAGATCACCATATCAGGTCCTCGACCCTCCCAAATGATCGTGTACTAGATTTCAGGAGTTCCTGAAACGTAGCACAGGTACTGCTGGTGTCTACTTTCCGAGAGGTTACATCACCCTGGGTGAGCTCATCCCCTTGCCTGTGCTGTTGCTGTGAATGATTTCATCTTGCCCAGGAGGAAGAGAATACACGAGACTTCCCTGTCTGTGCAGACAGCACCAAGCCGAAGATATCAGAGCTCCTTCTGGGGGCCTTTCCCGGTGCTTACCTGGGTTCACTGAAATTGCCACCCCTCTTATTCCATTTTAAATACCATTTTCTTAATGTAATGAGTTGACGTCTGCTTTTCTGGACACTTTGTATGTATGGGGGGAGGGGGGGTTTCTAGCTATTTTAAAGATAGCTGCTCATTTTTCATATTAAATTTATATAGATTATGACGCCGAGTCCCATTTTTGTGCAAGCTTTTCTTTGCGCCTTATGCCCGGAATATATTGGGAGGTGCTGCATAGTATAAACACCCGCAGCTCATTCTGAATATCAGCATGGACCTCTTCCCATCCACATTTCGGCACGGACCAATCACTGGGCGAAGTGTTTGAGCTGCATGACGCATGTCGGAGTGATGTTGTTACTTTGTGTGGCGCGATGCACGCTGTAATGTGAATATTTCTCCAGGACAGACCTTTTCCTGGAACACTTACCGTGATTAAGAAGTTTAAACATAATACAATGTATCCATATATATATAATAGCTACAGGGGCACTGCTCCTTTAAAACCAAAACGCTGTGAAGATAAAATGTTTCTTGTTGTATAGATGTAATTGAGCGCGCTGGGGGGGGGGGGGGTAGTGGCGGTTCCAGCGCGGGGTTTATTCGTTTCTGGGCTGCTTTTCTCTTTGGCCTGACAGTCAGTGTCACAATCTCTTCTAAATGTTTTGCTTGGATCTAAACTTTGGGATGACAGAAAAGTAAGACCGTTGTTAAAATGCTGCCAGTATACATTGCATTGAATAATAAGCATATTCACATGTCACACAGGTCTGCAACCCTGCCTTTCCCCATTATCTCTTAGGCTGAGTCCCCGTTGGTCACAGCGGTGTGCGCACCGCACACCACAGCACAGCCCTCTATGGGGCAGGCCCCAGTGGCTGTGTGTGTGTGTGGGCGCGCAAAGCGCTGTGACGCGTATGCTACCAAGAAAGACAAACATTATGTCTTCCCGTGCCGTGTCGCGGTCACGTGGTCGGCGCGCAGTCAATGGAAGGGCACATATGCCCCGTCATGACTGCGCTCCCCTACAGACCGCTGATCGCGGCTGTCGTCTCTGCACGCGCCGCCATGTCACCAGGCACGCGTGCAGCAGGGAGAACCGTAACCTTGGCAAATAATGCCTCCACTGCAGTCAGGGATTCTGGGAAATTATATGTAAATGAGCATGGTGTCACTTTTTATACACCATGTCCCCAGGATACATAGACCAGGCAGTAGTAATACTTGTTAATAAATGGAACAAGACTGCCTCCTTGTGGTAAAAGTAGTGCACGTTATTCCAACGGTAATATATTTATTATTATTTATTTATAACGTGTGTTACCAGGAAGTAACACAGTGAGATTTACCTCTCGTTCTCACGCATGTCCTGGGCACAGAGTTATAACATGTGTTACCAGGAAGTGATCCAGTGAGATTTACCTCTCGTTCTCACGCATGTCCTGGGCACAGAGTTATAACATGTGTTACCAGGAAGTGATACAGGGAGAGTTACCGCTCGTTCTCACGCATGTCCTGGGCACAGAGTTATAACATGTGTTACAGGCAGTAATACAGTGAGAGTTACCGCTCGCTCTCACGCATGTCCTGGGCACAGAGTTATAACGTGTTACAGGCAGTAATACAGTGAGAGTTACCTCTCGTTCTCACGCATGTCCTGGGCACAGAGTTATAACGTGTGTTACAGGAAGTAATACAGTGAGAGTTACCTCTCGTTCTCACGCATGTCCTGGGCACAGAGTTATAACATGTGTTACAGGCAGTAATACAGTGAGTTACCTCTCGTTCTCACGCATGTCCTGGGCACAGAGTTATAACGTGTTACAGGCAGTAATACAGTGAGAGTTACCGCTCGTTCTCACGCATGTCCTGGGCACAGAGTTATAACGTGTGTTACAGGCAGTAATACAGTGAGTTACCTCTCGTTCTCACGCATGTCCTGGGCACAGAGTTATAACATGTGTTACAGGCAGTAATACAGTGAGAGTTACCTCTCGCTCTCACGCATGTCCTGGGCACAGAGTTATAACGTGTGTTACCAGGAAGTGATACAGTGAGAGTTACCTCTCGTTCTCACGCATGTCCTGGGCACAGAGTTATAACGTGTTACAGGCAGTAATACAGGGAGAGTTACCGCTCGCTCTCTCGCATGTCCTGGGCACAGAGTTATAACGTGTTACAGGAAGTGATACAGTGAGAGTTACCGCTCGTTCTCACGCATGTCCTGGGCACAGAGTTATAACGTGTTACAGGCAGTAATACAGTGAGGGGTACCTCTCGTTCTCACGCATGTCCTGGGCACAGAGTTATAACGTGTTACAGGCAGTAATACAGTGAGAGTTACCGCTCGCTCTCACACATGTCCTGGGCACAGAGTTATAACGTGTTACAGGCAGTAATACAGTGAGAGTTACCTCTCGTTCTCACGCATGTCCTGGGCACAGAGTTATAACGTGTTACAGGCAGTAATACAGTGAGAGTTACCGCTCGCTCTCACACATGTCCTGGGCACAGAGTTATAACGAGTGTTACAGGCAGTAATACAGTGAGAGTTACCTCTCGCTCTCACGCATGTCCTGGGCACAGAGTTATAACGTGTTACAGGCAGTAATACAGTGAGGGGTACCTCTCGTTCTCACGCATGTCCTGGGCACAGAGTTATAACGTGTTACAGGCAGTAATACAGTGAGAGTTACCGCTCGCTCTCACACATGTCCTGGGCACAGAGTTATAACGTGTTACAGGCAGTAATACAGTGAGAGTTACCTCTCGTTCTCACGCATGTCCTGGGCACAGAGTTATAACGTGTTACAGGCAGTAATACAGTGAGAGTTACCGCTCGTTCTCACGCATGTCCTGGGCACAGAGTTATAACATGTTACAGGCAGTAATACAGTGAGAGTTACCTCTCGTTCTCACGCATGTCCTGGGCACAGAGTTATAACGTGTTACAGGCAGTAATACAGTGAGAGTTACCTCTCGCTCTCACGCATGTCCTGGGCACAGAGTTATGATGACAGATACATGGTTACATTAAGTGAACGGGCAGAGTTGCCGCCTTCTGCTGAAAGCCAACCCGGAGAGAGAAATCCCTTACTTTGAGTGGCGGCGTGTCCCGGCATCCGACTGCATTTCCCCCCTCCAACTGCAGTGAACATGGCTGCGCGGCAACAACCAGACGCTACGTGACATCATGACTCTACGCGGCATCACGTTGCCATGGCAAATGACGCCGCGCAGCCATGTTCACTGCAGTTGGAGGGGGAAATTGCAGCCGGATGCCGGTACACGCCGCCGCACCACGCCGCCGGAGATTGACAACGGCAACACGTAGCCCGGAGGTAAGTGCCCGAAATCCGGAGTCTCCGGGTCAAACCCAAAGAGGTGGCAACAGGGTGATGTGTGTGTGTGTGTGTATACATACACACACACACACACACACTCACACACACACACACACACACACACACACACACACACACACACACACACACACACACACACACACACACACACACACACACACACACACACTGGTTGACAAATCACCAAAAAATCTACTCGCCACCTAGTACCAAACGTGTGCTGCTTGGCCCAATATTTACTCGCCCGGGGGTTAAATCCACTCGCCCGGGGCGAGCAAATGTATAGGTTTGTCGAATATATATATATATATATATAGAAAAAAACAAGTACAGATTAATATTTCATCACAGCATAAATAAAAACGGACTACGTTTATTGAAGATATTATGTTCACAGTTTTTGAACAGACACGAGAATTATATAAACATGGTCTTAAAAATAGTGTGAAATAGAAGGTGGTCCCGTGTTAGCCACTAGAATAGATGAACAATACGGATAATAAGTTCCATAATAATAGTCACTTGAGATGTCGTCCTCTGCATGTTTATGAATGGAACAATAAATATGTCCGTCTGTTTGTTCACAGAATAACCAAAGGATAAGCAGCTCCCAGTCTACGCAGCCACTTGCTACCCCGGTGGTGTCAGTAACGACCCCAAGTTTGGCTCCCCAGGGACTGGTGTACTCAGCAATGCCTACTGCCTACAATACTGGTAGGTGTACACCCTACTGCTACTTCAGTTAAACCCATTTTACCCGCCACCCAGCTACTTGCCCCTCGTGTAGCTGTGGGCCGTGTGCCTTAGTTGAGGGGCTGCAGTTGCAAACCAGACGCCTTTCCATCGTGAGGGGCCTCCTTTGCTGTTGGTTAAGTTTGCCATCTATAAAACCAAGGGCCTAATGAACCCTAATGCCTTATTAAGGGTGCTTGTGTGCTCCCATATAGTGTCACCCTGGTGGGTGATGGACGTCCCGCAAATCCAAATCACTTCTACTCCATACCCCTTATCAGTTAATGGTTTATCTTTTTATATACAGCGGCACTGCTTTTTTTGCCTTGTTTTGTTTACTCTGTTTTCATGGTTTTTCCCTCCATTAGCTCAGTCGTACTGTAGCTTCACTGGCGAATCACTATACGCTTATACTGCCTGAGACACAAATAAGAATATTAACAGTAATCTATTCTTCTAATTACTGTAAGGGTGGGCCGGGCTGTTTTCTTAGGTTTCCAAGCTGTGGTAAATCTATTTATATTATTGTGGTTTTAGCTTCTTTCAAAACGCACGCAGAAATAATTAACCCTCGTTAGTGTTTCCCAGCAGCTGCTTTTAACTTTCAATCCTATAACCAAACCTTTAATAAGAGAAGCGCTGGTTGCTGCTGCGGTTCTGTAAAGGATCTGATGGCTTTGTGCTTCTCCGTGCTGCAGATTACTCTCTGACGAGTGCGGACCTGTCTGTGCTACAGGGCTTTAACTCCCCAGGAATGCTGCCTTTGGGACAGGTGTCTGCCTGGCAACAGCATCATTTGGGACAGGCAACCCTCAGCTCTCTTATGTGAGTAATGAATGTCAGAACAGAGCGTCGGTTAACCCCCATCTTTTCCTGTTGTGACCCCTGTATCCTTTATGAAGTTTTTCCTTCTCTTCTCCTTCCTCCCTCTTCTTCCCTCCTCCTCTTCCTTCCTCTTCCTCCCTCCTCTTCTCCTTCCTCCCTCTTCCTCTTCCTCCCTCTTCCTCTCTCTTCCTCTTCTCCTTCCTCCCTCTTCCTCCCTCTTCTCATTCCTCCCTCTTCCTCCCTCCTCTTCTCCTTCCTCCCTCTCCCTCCTCTTCTCCTTCCTCCCTCTTCCTTTCTTCCTCCTCCTCTTCTCCTTCCTCCCTCTTCCTCTTCCTCCCTCTTTTCCTTCCTCCCTCTTCCTCTCTCTTCCTCTTCTCCTTCCTCCATCTTCCTCCATCTTCCTTCCTCTTCTCCTTCCTCCCTCTTCCTCCCCCTCCCTCTTCCTCCCGCCTCTTCTCCTTCCTCCCTCTTCCTTCCTCCCTCCTCTTCTCCTTCCTCCCTCTTCCTCCCTCCTCTTCCTCCCTCTTCCCCTTCCTCCCTCCTCTTCCTCCCTCCTCTTATCCTCCCTCTTCCCCTTCCTCCCTCTTCCCCTTCCTCCCCTTCCTCCCTCCTCTTTCTTCCTCCCTCCCTCTTCCTTCCCCTTCCTTCCCCTTCCTCCCTCTTCCTTCCTCCCTCCTCTTCTCCTCCCTCCTCTTCTCCTCCCTCCTCTTCTCCTTCCTCCCTCTTCCTATTCCTCCACCTTCCTCCCTCTTCCTTCATCCCTCTTCCTCTCTCTTCCTTCCTCTTCCTCTTCTCCTTCCTCCCTCTTCCTTCCTCTTCTCCTTCCTCTCTCTTCCTCCCCCTCCCTCTTCCTCCCCTCTTCCTCCCCCTCCCTCTTCCTCCCCCTCCCTCTTCCTCCCTCTTCCCCTTCCTTCCTCTTCCCCTTCCTCCCTCTTCCCCTTCCTCCCTCTTCCTCTTCTCCTTCCTCCCCCTCCCTCTTCCTCCCCCTCCCTCTTCCTCCCCCTCCCTCTTCCTCCCGCCTCTTCTCCTTCCTCCCTCTTCCTCTCTCTTCCTCTCTCTTCCTCTCTCTTCCTCTCTCTTCCTCTCTCTTCCTCTTCTCCTTCCTCCCTCTTCCTCTTCCTTCCTCCCTCTTCCTCCCTCCTCTTCTCCTTCCTCCCTCTTCCTCCCTCCTCTTATCCTTCCTCCCTCTTCCTTCCTCCCTCTTCCCCTTCCTCCCCCTTCCTCCTCTTCTCCTTCCTCCCTCTTCCTTCCTCCCTCTTCCTTCCTCCCCCCCTCTTCCCCTTCCTCCCTCTTCCTCCCTCCCTCTTCCCCTTCCTCTCTCTTCCTCTGCCTCCCTCCTCTTCTCCTTCCTCCCTCTTCCTCCCCCTTCCTCCCTCTTCCCCTTCCTCCCTCTTCCCCTTCCTCCCTCTTCCCCTTCCTCCCTCTTCCTTTTCTCCTTCCTCCCTCTTCCTCCCCCTCCTTCCTCCCTCTTCCTCCCGCTCCCTCTTCCTCCCGCCTCTTCTCCTTCCTCCCTCTTCCTCCCTCTTCCTCCCTCTTCCTCCCTCTTCCTCCCTCTTCCTCCCTCTTCCTCCCTCTTCCTCTTCTCCTTCCTCCTTCCTCCCTCTTCATCCTTCCTCCCTCTTCATCCTTCCTCCCTCTTCCTCCTTCCTCCCTCTTCATCCTTCCTCCCTCTTCCTCCTTCCTCCCTCTTCCTCCTTCCTCCCTCTTCCTCCCTCCTCTTATCCTTCCTCCCTCTTCCTTCCTCTCTCTTCCTCCCTCCCTCTTCCTCTCTCTTCCGTCCTCTACCTCCCTCTTCCTCCCTCTCTCTTCCTTCCTCTTCCTCCCTCTTCCTCCCTCCCTCTTCCTCCCTCCCTCCCTCTTCCTTCCTCTTCTTCCTTCCTCTTCCTCCCTCTCTCTTCCTTCCTCTTCCTCCCTGTTCCTCTTCCTCAATCTCTCTTCGTTCCTCTTCGTTCCTCTTCCTCCCTCCCTCTTCCTCCCTCTCTCTTCCTTCCTCTTCCTCCCTCCCTCTTCCTCCCTCTTCCTCCCTCCCTCTTCCTCCCTCTTCCTCCCTCTCTCTTCCTTCCTCTTCCTCCCTGTTCCTCTTCCTCAATCTCTCTTCCTTCCTCTTCGTTCCTCTTCCTCCCTCCCTCCCCCTTCCTCCCTCTCTCTTCCTTCCTCTTCCTCCCTCTTCCTTCCTTCCTCTTCCTCCCTCTTCCTCCTCTTCTCTGTTATACTTATTTCACCTATTTTTTAAAAGATTTCCAATGCCTACATGTAACTTGTTAAACGTTCTGCTACCGTTGACACGCGAGTCGCAGGACGCCGGGCCCCTGTAACTCTCGGTTAATGATTTTTGCAGGGCTGGCGGCCAGTTATCTCAGGGTTCCAACTTATCCATCAACACCAACCAAAACGTCAACATCAAGTCCGAGCCGATCTCCCCTCCCCGCGACCGCGTCACTCCCTCAGGGTTCCCCCCGCAACAGCAGCTGCAGCACCACCAGTCCCGGCCAGAAATGGGGCGTTCCCCCGTCGACAGCCTGAGCAGCTCCAGTAGTTCCTACGACGGAAGCGACCGCGAGGACATCCGAAACGATTTTCACTCCCCCATTGGGCTAGGGAGACCTCCCAACTCAGACGACAGGGACAGCCCGTCCATGAAACGCATGAGGATGGACGCCTGGGTGACATAAGCCACCCCACGGCAAGGAGCCCCCTCACCCGACGTATCTAACACTTTCTAAACGAGGACACAGAACCCGTCAATATATTAACATGGCAGGCACGCGCACAAGTTCATATGTTGTGTGTTTGTGTGTGTCATACACAAACTCATCAGGTCCCTTGCTGCAATGACTGATGTTTATAAAAACAAAGACTGACCATAAAACGAAAACTTTCCGCAGCGTTGTGGCACTTACGTGGACTTTTAAAACAACCCTGTTGGAGAAAAGAAAACCCATTTTGCATCTGTGTAATGCAGTCGTTCAGAGACACTATAATGGCAGGGGATGTTTTCAGGCAGAGTGGGGGGTAGCTTTGAGCTTTTCGGCATCAGAGAGGGAGCAGTGTTGGAAAACCCTCTGTCCCTGAATGAGTTAAAGCTATGGCTTTGCAGCAGGAGTGTGAATAGAACGCAGGAAACTAAGAAAGCAATACTGTACATGAAGTTTATCCAACGCAACTTCACATGGATACCCTCTTACCAAAGGAGTATCTGCACGCCTGACATGGCAAGACCTCTTTTTGCACGCGCAACACGAAAACCAATTGTATCAGGTCGAAGAAGAAGCGAGTTTTGACTTCAAACGTGTGATAAAGATACAAAAGATAGAGCAAAGGCATGAGATTAAAAAATAAATAAAAGGATCTATAAGTCTAGGGAAAAGGCCTAGAGCATTAAAAAGTAATATATTAAGTTATAATTGGGATATGTTTGAGAGCGTTTCTTTTTACATTCATACCTTGGGGAAGAAAAAACAAAATAGAACGGATTTTAGCCTGTGTATATTTTATATTATGGAAAAACTACCCTTATGAATTGATGACTATATATAAAAGTTATATACTTTTGAACACGTCCTGCTATGAATTATTTATATAAACCAAAGCTGTATGTTTTAGCTTTTTTGTAGAGTATAGATTTTATCTTGATTCCTGATTTTTATAGATTTTTTTTTTCTTTGAGAGAGAGAAAAAAAATAAAATAATGCAGAAAACTGCAAAAAGTAAAGAAGAAAAAGCCATGATACACTTATTATTGTACCAGTAAATGAAATTTTGAGCCAACCTCTCCTTTTGTGTAAATAGCATCTTAAATATTTCACCCCCAGGTGTAAGTACCTGTACCTACTTATTGTACGGTCACCAAACAAAAACATTTTTTTATTTTTTTTTTGTGGATTGCTGCCAACTTGAAATGATAACGGCGATATCCTTACGGCGTAGAAGAGTATTCAATGTGTAATATGTACTATTTTGTCGAATATGCTGTACTCCCTTTTGGGTATCATTGCTAGTACTGTTACTACAAGACTTTTTTTTTTCGAGAAGGCTGTATAAAGGTTTTGTTTAGTTGTATTCACCGTGATGTGGTTTAATCGGTTTTGAACGCCTGTACATACACGGCAAAGAGGCAAAAACAAATGCGGCAAATTGGCGATAAAGCGAACACTTTAAAGCGGCAATAACCCCTAATACAGGGAGGGCCAACTTCAGTCCTCAAAGGCCACCAACAGGTCAGGTTTTCAGGATATCCCTGCTTTAGCACAGGTGCCTCAGTCATGACTGAGCCACCTGTGCTGAAGCAGGGATATCCTGAAAACCTGACCTGCTGGTGGCACTTAAGAACTGGAGTCGCCCACCCCTGCACCCCTGCCCGAATCATCATTATTTTTACCCACTGTTTTCTACAGGATAAGAACCGGAGGGTTTCTCCAGAGCTAAACCGCGCTATATTAACCGCCATGAATATATGGCTATATTCCCACACCCTCCCCCGCCTCTGCATATCAGGTTCTCAAGATGGTTACTGGCAAAGTTTCCTAGTTTAAATCTCCCAGGGGAAACAAAATGGCCACCAAATCTCAGGCCAACAGGAGACCGCTTCTCCTTGAAGACTATTTAAATACCAAGTAATACCAGGAAGTAATACCAGCAATGTCACCAGGATTTATCTCGGGAACCAGTGTCCATGGAGCTGAACATAATGTGGTCCAGCGTGGGGCGGTTAGGGGGATTACTACTTGTGCTTTTACTAATGTGTTTACAGTACTTGTGAAATAAGTATTTAACCCCCCCCTCTCCACCACCCCCCACTTATAGCCACCGGCAGAGATGGAATATCTCTAAACGGGTTTTTTTCTTACTGCTAGTCGCTTAACCCCTTGCTCAACAAACGCCTAGACTGCTGGAAGAATAAAACGCAGGGAGCGCATACGATAAACGCTTTTATCCTAATACGGCACCGGACATTACACTGAGTCCCATCTACAGCTGGGAATCTGATGCATAAAAAAATGTATTTACCTTCCATGCCCAGCATGTCCGTCTGGGTATATACAGATTTATATACGGATTAAAAAAATGTGCTTCACATTTAAGAAACGGCACACAATTCAGATATAGTTTAAAAGTTTATATTATATATACGGGGCACCGCAACCAAAGTTTCGGTCCACGGAGAGGGACCTTCCTCAGGGTTGTAGGTACCTCTACGTGGCCCGAAACTTTTGGTTGCGGTGCCCTGTATGTATCATTCAAACTTTGTAACTATATCTGAATTGTGTGCTGTTTCTTGACTACTGGACTCAACATCTGGTAAATACTTATACTATGTGTATGGGACAAGCACCAAAATTATTGGAGAATTAGAGCGTGCAAACTGTTATTTCGTTGAATATATATATATATATATATATATATATATTTTTTTTTTCTCACAAACAAATAGACAATACCGTTCTGTGGATAACGAAATGCTTTTATTTGTGCGAGCATTCGAGATGCACTGATCTCTTCTTCCGGCGATGTTACAATGGATAAAGCAAGGAAGATACATTCCAGGATGCACTGTTAAGTAAAAACCTCTCTTGATTTATCCATTGTAACACCGCCGGAAGAAGAGATCAGTGTATCTCCAAAGCTCGCACAAATAAAAGCATTTCGTTAGCCACAGGACGGTATTGTCTATTCGTTTTTGATTATTAAGCTCGGCTAACACGGTACAGATACCTCTATTATATATATATAAAAAAAATAATTATATATAAATGTAGCGATGCCAGATATGCAATCTTTCCAGACTTTGTCTCTCTGTTAGAGACCAGTAATTCTATACTATAAGAACCCCCCTATAACTGGGTCTCCCCTGGACATCTTTAATTCATGTTGTTCGCGTTGTAGATTCCTCTGCATGTTGTGGAGCTAATCAATGTTTTAACTTGGCCCTCCAGTCCTGCCCTTTTTTCATGTATGCCTGTGTCACTTTGTTTTTCTCCCTCGCTGCTGGCGTGTCCCGCGACACATTGGGTTACAGCAGGGGTGCTCAACTCCAGTCCTCAACCCCCCCAACAGGACAGGTTTTCAGGATATCCCAGCTTCAGCACAGGTGGCACAATCAGTGGCTCAGTCAAAGACTGAAGCAGGGACTCATTGACCCACCTTTGCTGACACTGGGATATACTGAAAATCTGACCTGAGGGGGGCTTGAGGACTGGAGTTGAGCACCCCGTGGGTTACAGGCTCCTTTGGTTGCAAATGCGCTGAGTTGTGGAAGTGAAGGTAATGTTGACAGCACTATGAACGTCTACTTTTACAATAGTGTTTTTGCTGCCCAGTTGTATCTCCCCCCCCCCCATTCATGCCCCCTTGGTATCTTTTAATGGCGATTTTAAGATTTCCGTCTCTCTATTTATTCATTTTGAGAAGTAATCGTGTAAAAACAGAAAAACGCTTATTCAATGAAATGCAACGGTACCAATTCAGCATTACTGAACGTAAACGCCCGCTGACCCGCATGCGCTGGTCATTGTGCGAACGCCAAATTGGCACGATCGCTAATGAATAAGCCACAACATCTTTTAAAAAATGGCCACTCTTCTGATTTTCTAAATAATACATAATTAACTCTATGCTGACGAAAGGAATGATGCAATTCCAGTTCCGTGTGAGCCCATAACAGGAGCACACGCACGAGCACACGCACGCGCGCACACACCCTTCTCCACCACCGTTATAATGCTACATCACATGGCTTCTTGCACTGACACTGTGCTACAAAGTATAACTTAGGCCTCGTTCAGGGTGCTGGCTTCAGAGGGAGGGCGGGCTGCCGTGAGAAACAAAGTATTCAATTTGAATACTGGTTGTCAGGGTAGCAACCGCCCTGTCTCCGAAGCCAGGAGTTGAAGCTGACTACAGTTTCAATAAACGAAAATTTCGGTTTTTGGAGCTGCAGCAGCGTCACAGGGACCTAGGCAGCCAATGAAATCATTCTTCAGAAAGATTTCATGACTGCAACTTGGATACTTACCCCTGCTGTGTGTAACCCCGCCCCCTCCCCAACGCTGAAAAGTCTGCTGGGGGATAAACACAGATCGCCCAGCAAATTACAGCACTGCCTATCTCCCGCGCTCCCTCTGAGTCCTGCAGCTGGCACCCTGAACGAGGCCTAACCCTTTCTCAGGATACAGGGAACACCAGCAGTGCATTCTGGGGGCTTCTATTTCTAAAGTGATCTGATTTTACCCAAAAACATTTAATAAGTTTAAATCTTGTATTTAAACAAACGCCATCTTGTTTTGATCGCAGGCAACACCTACTGATGAACAATGCCCTTTTAAATTAGCAGTAGCACAAAAAAAAAAATATGTAAATGTTACAGGTACATGGCCAGAAAAAGAAAAAATGTGTGACAATGAAATCTATACATTTGCTTTGTGTTTTATGTGCAGTTCCAGTTATTCCACAATTGGTTTTATTCTAATCTACTCTGACCTGGAACGTGCGTGTTTGCTGCACACAGAGAATCTTCACACCTGGAATATAGTTTCCTGAATGCAGTAGATGCCCTGCAACAACAAAAATAATAATTAAAAAGTTGTAGTTTACAACCAATTAAAGTTCATATAATCATGTTCTGCATTTCTTTTTGCCACGTCACGTGCATCGAGACATTTAACCCCTCCAGTGCTAAGAAACATTTCATTTATTTAAGGGGTTAAACTAACCAGACCTCCCCTGATACAAGTGGGGGCCCAGTCCTCAATCAGTCCCTGCTTGAGCCACCTGTGCTGAAGCAGTGATATCCTGAAAACCTGCCTTCTTGGGGGCCCTTGAGGACTGGAGATGGCCACCCGTGCAATAAGCCAGGTTAGCTCCTAATTCCCCTTTCCTGTGTACGTTCTGGTGTGCCTTAAGAGCATGGCTATGCGGACTGTATTTTAGGCTCCCATGCAGATGATTGCTTTTCAAGTGTTTATTTCATATTGCAACCGTTACCTGGGCTGTTTCCCTGCTCAGGCCAGCCAGCCAGGCAGTGCAGTGGCCTGGGACAGAGAATGAGCTGCTTTCACAGGACAGCGTCAGTGCGTTTAAGTCATTATTACTTCCGGCTAGATTCCATGAGTTGTATATTTCATTGATGTTAAACTGAACTATGTTTGATCATCAAAAACACAATATTATTCTGAATTAAAGCATGTTCAGGGGACACCTTCGAACCCCCCCCCCCCCCCCCCCCCAATAAATAAACCTCATAGAAAAAACTGAAAGTGCACTTATAAATAATCAGTACTTGGCTTTATTAAACAAATTTCTATCATTATAGCTGTTCGTGGAGATAAAATGTTACTTCTATTGGTTAACGAATGGCAGGAAAATATCCCCATTAGTTTGTTGGCTCGAGTTTCAGTGATTTCTACCTTCACTAGTGCAGCCTTTTCCACGCTGTCCAAAAGTACCAAGAAATATGGAACAAAGCATAGAATATTCTGTTATGCAGTGTATGTGAATAAAGCCGCCTGACCCAAAATACTCTGTCTTTCTCTTTGTGGGGAATGTTACACTAAAAGGTATGAGACAAAGACACCTCACAATGCAGACCTGGACTGTTATTTACAGGTAAATAAAAATTTAAACAAACAAGTTTATTTTTATTTTTTTACAACAATTTCAATACTTGTCTCGGCGTCAAAATTCCATTCTAATTCGACCCATATCTGCACTCAAGAAATATATAGTAAACAAGCTTACAAACGCCTGGCACAAGCTGCAGTGTTCTGAATCTGGCGTGAGACTAAGCTGCAGTGTTCTGAATCTGGCGTGAGACTAAGCTGCAGTGTTCCGAATCTGGCGTGAGACTAAGCTGCAGTGTTCCGAATCTGGCGTGAGACTAAGCTGCAGTGTTCCGAATCTGGCGTGAGACTAAGCTGCAGTGTTCTGAATCTGGCGTGAGACTAAGCTGCAGTGTTCCGAATCTGGCACGAGACTAAGCTGCAGTGTTCCGAATCTGGCGTGAGACTAAGCTGCAGTGTTCCGAATCTGGCGTGAGACTAAGCTGCAGTGTTCCGAATCTGGCGTGAGACTAAACTGCAGTGTTCCGAATCTGGCGTGAGACTAAACTGCAGTGTTCCGAATCTGGCGTGAGACTAAGCTGCAGTGTTCCGAATCTGGCGTGAGACTAAGCCGCAGTGTTCCGAATCTGGCACTAGACTAAGCTGCAGTGTTCCGAATCTGGCGTGAGACTAAGCCGCAGTGTTCCGAATCTGGCGTGAGACTAAGCTGCAGTGTTCTGAATCTGGCGTGAGACTAAGCCGCAGTGTTCCGAATCTGGCACTAGACTAAGCTGCTTACATTATCGTAACAAGTGCAAACATTTCTTGCTTGGATTAACTTTGCTCTATGTCAGGGGTGGTCAACTCCAGCCCTCAAGGGCCACCAACAGGTCAGGTTTTTCAGGATATCCCTGCTTCAGCACAGGTGACTCAATCAGTGGCTCAGTCAAAGATTGAGCCACCTGTGCTGAAGCAGGGATATCCTGAAAACCTGACCTGGTGATGGCCCTTGATTACTGAAATGCCATAGAGCAGGTGGCCAACGCCAAAGGTACGTATTTGGTAATATGCGTAGTGACAGGATGCTGATTGCAGTTTACCGAAGAGAAATTGGCTGACGGCATAAACTGGACTTTTTCAACCCACAAACGCATTTGTTTTACTTCAGTAGAACCAGGGGTCCCGCGGAGCTGCCAGACCTGAGGACCCCCTGGGTGCCAGTAATAACTTTACATTTTGTTTTGGAACGCCCCTCACAATAACAATTAATATTGCAGTGGGGTCAACTATAAAAGCATCAACATCTTTCGCAGCCGTGCCGGCGCGCGTCTGGCTGCAGCCATGTTGTGTCCATCGGGGCAGGTTTTCTTGCCCACTGGACAACAAAACCCTTTGCAGCTCCGGAACCGGCGGGTTCCCAGGTCAGGGTGCCACGATACATAAACCAGGGGCTCATAATGTAAGAACCCCACGCCCTGCAACAACAAAATGAGTAGACAGGACTATAGCTTTTCCGCTGGCACAGAAATGGTGCAGAACACGCGCTTATTAAAATACGTCCTTTGTAGCCTCACAAGGCTTCTAGTATCTGGAAGTTCCAGGCTGCAGCCAACGAGAGCAAGCGCTAAAACATGGAACACGCAGGAAGAGCTCAGACAGTACCTGCAAACCCAAAGAAAATACCTTACATTCAGAGACCAAGGAAAAACAAAACACCTCAATGTTTATCAAGAAAGGTGAAGCCAAAACGACACGCCAGGAAGGAATACCGACACAAAAAACAGTCATTATGCAGCAATAATGTTTATTTCTCTTGTTTTAAGAGTTGGCACCAAAACTCACAATTGATCAATTTTCCTTCACAGAAGAAAACAACAAAAATATGTTTGTTACATTACATTTTTATTCACTTGAGTTTTTTTTGCATTGCAAAACGTACCCCCTAGTGTGAAAGCGCGCCTAATAGCTCTTACACGTCTAGTAACACATTTTATGGTTTTAATTGAAACATCTTTGGTCATTTTCAGCCTGTTTGCTCTCTTAGGCTGCGCTTATAGTGCCGGCGATGGCAGGCTGCGGTCACTGGAGAAATCTAATTGAGATGGCTTCCAGCAATCGCGACTAAGCGGTCGCGCCGCTCCTATAAGCGCACGCGATGGCGGCAATGCATTTCTTTTGACGCGACATCGTGTCGCTGCCGCCGGCACTGTAAGCGCAGCCTAAGGAATGACCTAGTGACTTCACAAGACAGTGGCCGGGACTCGCAAGGCTCCGAAATGGGTTTTTGCACCAAGACTACGTTAGTGGCCAGCAGATTGGAGGACCACGGTGCTACAACCAGTAATCATAACTTAGTGAATCTCTCCCAATGTCCACTCCGCAAAACCAGTGAAGAAGAATCAAATAAAAAGGGGATCCTTAGGATTCCTCGGCACATTAAACCCCTTTTCATTGGATGATTAGGACCGTGCGCCTGATTCTTCTTCACTGGATCTATTTGGGACATCAGGAGCTCCCCAGAACCAGCGCACCAGCGGTTAAGCACCCCACTTTCACCCTTTTTGTTTGAGTGCGCGCACTACCTTCATTCCACTCCGCAAAACCATCATTTCTTTTTGAGCCCTCGTGGATTTAGTAGGATTATTCAGTCCTAAATCTCATACCCTAACTGAGTCGGATATTTATAGTGTGTTCTTATAAAATTTATACGGAGACTCAATCTATTAAATCCAAATAGTTTCTTTACTGAAATATCTTTTTCTTTCTGTTCAGAATCTGCGCCACATATTTCGATTTTCACATCAATCAAGTTACCAAACCTCTACGGTCAAAGCAAAGGGGGATTGTGTCTTTGTAGCGGTATATTCATAGTAACGCTCGACCTGGAGTCCGTGCCGCTCCTGGTACAATAGAAGACGAGACCGTTTGGCACACGTTCAGCTGCACTCTGCTACGGGAGGACTGGCAGTAGGATAGAAATTGGAGAGAAAATAACCCTCTACTTCAGTTGGTGACTGAAATGAATGAGCTACTGTATGTTACAATGTGGCATGAGTGGGTATGTGTTGGTCTGTGTATGCAACTCCAGGCCTCAAGGGCCACCAACAGGTCAGGTTTGAAGGGTATCCCTGCTTCAGCACAGGTGGCTCAATCACTGGCTCAGAAGACTGAGCCATCTGTGCTGAAGCTGGGACTGATTGAGCCACCCGTGCTGAAGCTGGGACTGATTGAGTCACCCGTGCTGAAGCAGGGATATCCTTAAAACCTGACCTGTTGGTGGCCCTTGTGGGCTGGGAGTTGCCCATCTGTGCTGTAAACACTGTTCTCAAAAAGTAAAATTAGCCTCTACAAAAAAAAAACACATTTTGTGCAAGGATTAAAATACTACCAAAGATATCACAACACCGTGTAGACAATTCGTAATCAAATCAAAAGTATTAATTTAACACTTTCGCGGCCTGAGTGGAACGGCAGGGGAGGAGTTATTGGGCTTTTTGATGAGTGCGTTGTTGAGACGTTTAAAAGGAGCAGGACATTTCAGAAACTCACAATAACAAACCTCTCGCTCCAAACCCGACGCGCAACGATGGCGAAAAACAATAAAAGCACTACAGTAAGAATCGCGCGGCGGAAACATGGCGTACAAAGCAAGCACGCGCCTGTATCCACGGCCACGTCACCGGGTTATAGAGAGATGCGCTCAATGCAAGATTTACACCAGGGGAGCTCAATTCCAGTCCTCAAGGGCCACCAACAGGATATCCCTGCTTCAGCACAGGTGGCTCAATCAGAGGCTCAATCAAAGACTGAGCCTCCGATTGAGCCGCCTGTGCTGAAGCAGGGACTGCGAGCCTCCTGTGCTGAAGCAGGGATATCCTGAAAACCTGAACTGCTGGGGGGGCGTGAGTACCCCTGGTTTATACAGGTAATCCTCGCTAGCCAACTTGTCACCAACGTGTCACTTTACAACGAATGGCATATCCAACGCAACCCTATGGGCCGTTATCCGCGCCGGAATGCGTTATCCAGCGCTCACCGCCACTGATTAACATGGGACTCGCTTTACAGCGGTGTCACTATCCAACGCTGCTCCCAGAGCGGGTTCCGTTGGATAACCGAGGACCGCCTGTACATACATTACCATTGCGACAAAGTGAAAGAACTTAGCCACGTAGCGCCCTGTTGCCTCAGTTTAAGATCTGTTACATGCAGCTGCAAAACGGAGAGTGGGATTACAAGGCAGCGTTTCGTATCCCCAGGAAGGTGATAAAACAGTGGGACAATATCGCAGTCACTGGGGTGGGCAACTCCTGTCCTCTAGGACCACCAACAGGTCAGGTTTTAAGGATCTCTCTGCTTCAGCACAGGCGGCTCAATCCTGTGCTGAGGACTGTTCCTTTAATACACGGAGACCGAGTGAATAAACGATGCGATTTGCGCCCGTTTGCGACACTTTTACCTCTTGGAGTTTTTTCCATTGATAAATTTGGTGCATTTCTTTTGCACTGGTTGTGAAGCCAGGAGACCGCTCGCTGTAAATTAGTCCCAAAGAGCCTCATTAGTATCTCGTTATGGTGAATATTTTTATATCCACTAAATGGTATTAAAAGGCACATCTGCCCAGGTAATATGCAGTTATCAGAACTTACTAAATTACCATTAACCTGCAATTTATATTGTGTAGCGACCACACTGGTACTTCAATAAATAATTTTTGCCATTATATATCCACAGCCTTTTTTGTATCTTAATTCAAAACATACTATGGTTATTAAGTCAGAAGTGCCTTCTTGGTAAGATGCTGTCGCGAGGAGGAAGTAAAGCTACACGGGGAATGTAAACACAAAGAACAACAGCCCACACATTATACAGCACCAAACAGAACCAGCGTCCCATACAAAGTTATCACAGCCCCCGGGAAACGGTTTCAATTATTTGTGTTGCTGGAATTGGTGTTTATAACTTCAAATTAAGGGTATAATTAATGACTTGTACCGGTATATATTAAGTATTACAAGCAGCCGGGTTGCTGCCAAATCAAATTTCTAATCTGTGGGGCCCGAAATAAATATATTGGGAACACATTTCCACCTTAATGTGTTTTTAAGGAAGAGACGGTGTCACAGAATTTAGCGCACGGTCTTCATATCAACTCATGAAGGCGTTTTAATGCCGTTCATGGCCTTCATTTAGGGGGTGGTTACAGAAGGATTTGCTCGTTATTAACATAGTAGAATTTACCAAAGCCTTGCATCGCTTAATACCGGTTTTCATTTTTCGGCACTAAATTTAGACAGGTCAAAGATCTCTACACCCCCTCCCCCTCCCCCAAAAAAGTATAAGACATGATTAGCAACATTGTTACAGGGGTCTCAAACTGTCCTCAAGGGCAACCAGCAGGCTATGTTTTATGGATATCCCTGCTTCAGTACAGGTAGCTAATTCGGTGGCTGGAAGACTGAGCCACCTGTGCTGAAGCAGGGATATCCATAAAAGCTGGCCTGTTGGTGGCCCCTGGATGACTGAGTTTGAGACCCCCGTGGTAAACCAACCCCTCTGGTTAGGGTCTCTTGCAAACCCCCAATTTAACCCTTTGTCTTCTGCACCCTGGGCATATCAGCACCAGACTGTGGAGACCCACTTCTGCTGCCAGGACCTTACACGCGAGCAACAAGAGGGATGACAAGCCGAGAAGGTCCCACGAGTTCCCCGCATGCCGGGCTGCCATAAAGCAGATTACACGTAATCTCACGCTGGGGCAGTCCGTCCCGATTCAAACGTGAAATGAAAAGGAATCACTTAAAACGGTGATAACCCTTCTGAATTCTGTGTGTGAAAGCTTTGGCCTAAATACATCGAATGTGGTTCAGCATCATCTGCGCTGTAAGTGGCGTATTTATTATTCCACGTAAATAAAAGTTTTAATCGAGTGTTTGATAACAGAAATGTAGGCGAATAAACCCTTTTGCTGCAGCATGTTACAAGTCGCCTGGGAGTAGCGGGGCCTATAGCAGGAAGCGTTAACGTTACTTTGAGAGGTTCCCCTGGCTCCCAGTTGTAAGGCAGGATACGTGCAAACTCCCATCCCGTATGGGAGATAAGGCGGGCGGGCAACCTCCGGCCCTATGCAGAACAGTTCTGCTAGTGAGGTATATGAACATGAAATGGTTAAAGCCAAAGTGGACAGGGAGAGCGCCCTTCCCATCTTTCAAAAACCATCAGCAAATTGTTTTGTATTTGAGCACCAACAGGAAGCAAAGTGCAACACAACCTCACAGGCCCTGAGGGAGAGGTGAGACTCCTCACTCCTGTATTCCGTGGTCCATGTGCATCCGTGGGTCTCCGGCTCCTGCTGCCTTCCCCATGTTAAATCTGACGCTTAGATGGAGGGGTAGTCAATGCAAAATGTTTAGATGTAGGGGTGACCGTTATCCGACTCTCATTCCTGGAGGCGGCGGCCCCGGAGATGTCCTGAGTTTTGAAGTAGATGATATAAAACACGGGAAGTACAATCCCAATTAAAAGCATGATAAAAACAGCATTCCACCAGCGGATGCCCCAAACTGCCCCTAAACTGGGCTCTTTCTGCCCCGGCGAGCGAGAGGCCGGCTGGCTCGGGGAGTCTGGACAAAAGTCCTCGCTGAATAAGTCCTGCGTCTGCACTGCAGCCTCAATATTCTTGTCTATCTCCTTGAAGTAATGACTTAGGTGTCTGTTTTCGGGGGAGCTCTCGGGCGACTCGATCCCCCTGGAGTTTTGTGCCGCTCCTTGTTGAGGCCTTAAAGCATCTCTGCCTTCAGTTAAAAGGCCGTGCGCCTTGACCGGGACCTTGATGGTTTTTAAAGCGTAGATGTCCTGCTCTCTGATAAAGTTGTTGACCCGTTTAATATCAGCGACCTAGGAACAGAAACACAACGGGTTACGCAGCTGTTGTTGCTTGGAGGTGTGGCCGTCCTCCCCAGGGTTGGAAGCTCGCCCCGCCCCACTTTCCAATTAGCGGTTTTAACCATGATCCTGTGAATCACAGACCCAGTACGGTCTGTCTCCCTCCAGCAGAACAGAGAGAATTGTGCCAGGTAGTGTTGGGACCTGCAGATTGGTCACGCTGTGACGTGGCTGCAGGCTTATAACCTTTTGGGCAAAGGGTTTAACTAAATGACCCTTACTCATGAGCAGATTAGCACTGAGGTACTGTACTATATGTTGTGTCATTTTGTATGATGCGCTGGCCTTTCTGTTTTTATTAAAATAATAGTCTTAAACATCATTCAATTTTTCAACAGAGACAGTTCCAAGCAGAATACAAGGAGCTGGGCTCTGGCCAGAACAAAAAAGTGTAAATAGGGAAATATCCACAACGCAGCCTCGCGATAAAAAGTACCCAGAGCTGGCGAACCCAGCGTCCGCTTTTTATCTCGCTGTGGGATATGGCGACTATGGGATCTATACACCACGGCCAGAATGTAAACGCAAAGATGTTATTTTGTCGTTACTCGCACTGGCAGCAGCGACGCATGAATCTTAGTTCCGCCATTATCTGGTATGTCTGCGACGAGATGACGGATTTAGGGAGCGAGTGGCGGGGGGTTTACATTCACACATCGGCGCAGGTCTGGGTATTCAGGAATGTGCGCCTTGCGCTACTTTTCTTGATGTGTTCTGCGCTGGATTTCTCGCCCCCTTTTATGTGGTTTACTGCAAGTTGTTTCTGGTGCAGAATACTAGCGCGGTGTGCGTCAAATTCTACAAAAGTACAAATACTCCCAATGTCAGGCACAAAAATCCTATTATTTTTTAAATGCCAATGCATCAGCGCACAAATACTGCCGTTACCTTGCAGTCTTACTGCATCCCGCGCACATCGCCGGCGCAGTCTGCCGTTACCTTGCAGCCGTACTGCATCCCGCGCACCGTGGCGCACATCGCCGGCGCAGTCTGCCGTTACCTTGCAGCCGTACTGCAGAGCCAGCTTGTTTAAGTTGTCGTCCTCCGTGATGATGTGCTCCAGAAGCACCACGTCCCCCACCCTCTCGCGGGTCGCGGTCTGCCGCCGAAGCTCCTCCCTCCGCGCTCGCAGCTCCATGACGTCATACTCCGCCTCCTCCTCGGAGCTGCCGTTATCCGCCCCGTTAGTGAAAGTGTACACGTGGCTTCCCAGTGAGGACAGGACTGCAATGGGGGGCTGGAAGGGGTGCGGCGGACCCTCTTTCAGGCGCATCATCACGTCGAACCCTAAATACAAAAAAGTGTAATATATACAGGTCACAAACGCCTCCTGTGAGCACGTGACTTGTGTATGTAACGGGTTAAAACATCCGGCTAACACGCTAACCTCCCGCAGGGCAGCAAAAAGGAGTACTATCTCCCCAAAGACGTCTCAATGTACCCCAACACACTGCCACCACCAAGAATAATTGAAGGTCTTACCCTCAGGAGTTCTTGGTCTCCTGTTTACTAGACCCCACCCTTTAACATGTGCGGCAGTACAATATACACAATGATAAGTAATTAGCTAAATTGCCGATCGATCGGCGAAGATTGGGCTCAGGGGTTCACTAAATGGCTGTCAGTGCAGCAGAAGAGGACCAAAGATGCAAAGTTCAGTGAGGAAGATCATGTGAATTAATCAACACAGGTAGAGTGACCAGATGGCTGGGGAACAGGCGGCTGTGGGTAAAGAGCGCAGTTCAAAACACACACACACACCCGGCTGCAAGCACAGGATTTACACAGCAATGTCCGAGTGAGTAGTACGGCCGCAGTACACTTATATTAATATATTAAAGGAGTGCACCGGTATAAATAGCCGGCATGATATAGTAGTGCCCAATACAACCGTATGTCCTCTCGTCTCCCCCGGTCCATCTGCTTCCAAAGCCCGTCCCGCTTGTGGGCAACACAACGTGGTGGCACTACCCCAAGAAAGACCCTATTCTGTATGCTGGTAGGGACTTTGGAGATGACTACGGGAGGACCGTATTGTCTTTGGAGGTGGTCCGCTTCCCCTGGTCCCTCACTCTTCCCTCTAGGAGGGGTTATTCATCATCATTTCAGTTTATAACCGTGAGTGCATTAATTAGGGACTGGGACCATCTGGTCACTCTGTGTTGATTCATTGTCATTTTCTCCCCTTTTGCACCCGGTCACTTTTACATTAGTTGAAAATTGGTCTGAGCAGTGCGGCTCCATGCAAATTGTAGGAAGATCATGTGACCAGGCAGTCACTAGGTACGATTGGTGCACTACTAGAGAGAGGGCGGGGCTCAAAAAGGGGTGTGTCAGAGCCTGTTTCAGAAGAGGAAGGGGGTGTGACTTTGTAAATGGTTGTTATAGAAACAAAAAATGCTTGTTACATTATAATACATTAAAAATGTCAGAGTTATTTTGTTTTTTTAAATGCTACAAGTATTTTCTCATCGTACAGAACTCTTTTATTAAAAAACACACATGTAGGATATTCTTTAGCCTGCAGCTTTAACACAGAGACACAATCTAGCAAATGAGTCTGAAAATGCGGCTAATCTCTTCAAAAAGGTTCAATTCGAGCCCAAAGAGCGTACGTATTACGTTTCACATGTAATATACGTGGGACAGTGCTTGCTTACAGAAAAGGAATATTACAAAGACATGCAATAAATAAATGCAGACAGTTTCAGAAAATAAAATGATAAAAGCACAAAAAAGGTTAACACGTTACCACCGATTAGACAGCTCGAGGTCGGGAGATTTAAATATGAGAATTCCCGTTATTTGATGTAACACCCCCCTGTTGAATTCTAGCTTTGATACCCAGTTGCATGTTTTTATGCATCAAACTGTCACAAGGCCGACCTTCTCTAGGGGTCTTATCTCCACTCAATCTTTTGTGACAGACTGGGACTGGGAGAGAATGATTTTAAACTCAAATGAATCCCCGTATAAAATAGTGCATAAGAGCAAGGTTAGCCGTGTATGCACTATACAAGACAATAGATGCCCTATAACGCTCTCCCTGTAACCCCTAGAATAATGCTAACCTTACAGCTGCATTCTTAGACTTCAATTCACGATATATCCAGATTAAACATTTATCTAAGCAACTGACTCGGGGCATCCCTTTAAGGTTGGAGGAAAAAAAGATTTCACCAGCAACAAAGGAAAGGGTTCTTTACAGTAACGGCAGTTACAATGTGGAATTCATTACCCATGGAGACTGTGATGGCAGATACAATAGATATCTTTAAAAAAACAAAAAGTTGGACATCTTTTTAGAAAGGAAAGGTATACAAGGGATATACCAAATACGTAAACATGGGAAGGATGTTGATCCAGGGAGTAATCTGATTGCCAATTCTTGGAGTCAGGAATGATTATTTCCCCTTATGAGATATCATTGGATGATATTTCACTGGGTTCTTTGTTTGCCTTCCTGTGGATCAATATATACTGTAAGTAGAGATTTTAGGATAAAGTATCTGTCGTCTAAATTTATCATAGGTTGAAAAAAAGACATACGTCCATCACAATCAACCTCATCTACTATGTAGCTTTGTAACTATGTAACTTTGTGTGCAAATTTGAGTTACACCAAGAATAGGCAAACACTTGTGAATTATCAGGTCAGTGAAAATATTTATGCATTTATTTATTTATTTAAATAGCACCAACAATGTTCTTTCAAGTATTGATGCATGTACATTTATATATGTACAACTCAACCCAGTTATAGCGCGGCGCCCGTTATAGCGCGGCGCCCGTTATAGCGCGGCGCCCGTTATAGCGCGGCGCCCGTTATAGCGCGGCGCCCGTTATAGCGCGGCGCCCGTTATAGCGCGGCCCCCGTTATAGCGCGGCCCCCGTTATAGCGCGGCCCCCGTTATAGCGCGGCCCCCGTTATAGCGCGGTCCCCGTTATAGCGCGGTCCCCGTTATAGCGCGGTCCCCGTTATAGCGCGGTCCCCGTTATAGCGCGGTGCCCGTTATAGCGCGGTGCCCGTTATAGCGCGGTGCCCGTTATAGCGCGGTGCCCGTTATAGCGCGGTGCCCGTTATAGCGCGGTGCCCGTTATAGCGCGGTGCCCGTTATAGCGCGGTGCCCGTTATAGCGCGGTGCCCCGTTATAGCCCGGTGCCCCGTTATAGCGCGGTGCCCCGTTATAGCGCGGTCTAAACGTGGCTCCTGTTTTAAAAACATCTCCATTTTTTTTGTGACATCACACCAATCCTGTGGTGTAGCAGGTAAAGAATTGGTCTAGCAAATCGAAGGTCCCGAGTTCGAGTCCTGCATGTGTATTATATAAAATGTATTCATGTTACATTCCCACATGGTGTAGGGGTGTGTGTGTGTCCATTAGCAATAAAGCATTGAATATGTAAAGAAAAAAAAAAAAGAACAAATCCCACATGGTGTGTGTGTGTCATGTGACCCGCTTCTTCCTCTGCGCTCAAAAGTCTATGGTAGGGAAATGCAGATGCCGGTAAGTTCCCGCACGGCGAAATTTACGCGATCCCGGTTATAAAGCGGTCTCATTCTGTGGACCCCGCGGACCGCGTTATAACGGGGTTCAGCTGTATATATAATTAGTGTGTTATCTTTGTTTGTTGTATATAATTAGTGTGTTTAAACTGGAACGTCAGCTTGGGTATCTAGGACGATGAGGAGCGTCTTTTATATTTATGTTAGAAATTGTATGTGACAATGTGCTTTATTTCCTGTGTATTATTTACAAGTTATTTCAGGCTTTGGAGTCAGTCAATGGCCATCTAACTACAAAAACAAATGTGATTTTACAGTGTTGGCGTGATTGATTATTTATTTTTCCACTTGACGGAGGAGCCTGTTACACAAACCAGCGCGGCTCGCACATAGATCTGGGACTTGCCATGAATGAAAAGCACTGACTTGGCTTTGATCAAATCTTACAAGTGCAAACAGGTATAAATTCCACTCCCACGCAGTAGCAATGGGGAAAAGATCAAACTCCAGGGTAATAAGAAAATAAACCCTTTGGTTTAAAGATACGTAAAGACCAGGCAGAGTAAAGAGTAATGGGCTGAGCTTCACAAGAGCACAATACTTATTAGATATAACAATGGTATATACATCAATTAAAGTGGTTTAAGCAAAATTAAAATGTAACACTTTATACATTTTGCAAGAAACTTCTAGTTACAGAATTAAAATCAGATTACAATATATTAATAACTTATTAATAAAATAATATCGTCATTAGATAAACCAATGAAAACACTTTGTTATAAAGTCATAGGCTTACAGCCCAGATGGGGCTAATTGTATATCAATGCAAAGTTTACCAATGAAGAAACTATTCCATTAAATGAAAAAAAAACACTTGTATTTTATGTACTAAGCATCAGCCCTGCCAGTGCTCAAAGAGTTAATACGTAAGTCGGTATAACTGAAGTGACATTTTTGACCTTACAAATCTGTTATGTGTTTAGAATTTCAGATTACAATACGCACGAGACTTTACCCGGGATGCAGCTAGGCTAGAGCCCTTTGAAAGGAAGCCACGTATAAGATTTTCCAACAAAGACCTTTTTACAGACCTATTACCCAGAAAGCATTAGTGTTCCATCTTTATTGGTCTTTCCTACTAAACAGGAATAGAGCGCGCGCGCACACACACACACACACACACACACACACACACACACACACACACACACACACACACACACACACACACACACACACACACACACACACACACACACAGCGAGTAATCATGGGGAGATCTTCCATTGCCTTGTAAATGGAAAGAGCAATCTGGTTTGAACGTGTGAACATTTCGCTGAAGAGAGAAAACGAGTAATGTTTTTCTTGGGGTTTAAGATTTTTATATAGCACTGAGCATGTATGCAGCATGTACAGTATATGAATATAGAAATTGTAATATGTTGAGCCAAAAAAGAGATAGTATGGGTACTACAGCTTTCCCGAAGGTAACGAGGGTGTCCTAAAATTCTATAGAATGTCCCAACTCAAAACTGATGCAAAAGGCAAAACGTTCTGAATTTGGGCCATCTGGTCTGCTTTTGGTTGAGTTTAGTAATGATTCAGGGGAGACATACAGAGGAAGGAGAGAGGAGAGAGAGGCAGGTTACCCTGTCAGATCTCTATGGAGGTTTCTCCATGGCACAAATCAAGAAAGGTGTTACCGGTTATCACTATATAAATTAGCAGTACAAATTATCAGTGACCAGGTCCTTACTTCCCGTGAGTAAAGGTTGGTAACCACACACAATAGCAGCATCAGAATGAAAATTAAAACCATTTTATAAAACAAAACAAGGACAGGGAGTACTTACAGGGGCCCCTTTCTCCTGATGCGTTAGTGACGAATGGTGCGTTGGGGAATTAATTCCATCTGTAAGGCAAAGTAAATAAATAACAGGTTATGAAATTAAAATAAATAAATAAATAAATAAACATCTTGTTGCAGATTGAGCCTAAGGATACATATATTAACTAGTGCAGCAGAGGTGGGTGTGGTCATATCTACTGTACCTGCAAAATATATACCTTCAGGGCCAGAGAAGTCATGCAGTTCTACCTGAGAGCGCCAGGTAAGAGTTATTTAGACCGTGCTCAACAGATTGCATAATATTATGAAGAAATCGCTATCAATCCAATGAGCTGCCACAGACAACACACGTTTTACTAGCTCAGTGACACAGGTGAGTCAAAGTATTCCCACTTACACTAGAGCTACTTCTCCCTGATGGTGTTAAATAATGATTGCAGCTTAACTCTACAATATTCTCAGAGTGAATGATGCGTCTCTTTTGCTTTCAAAACTCTGCTCTCCCACAGCAACACAAGACTTGGCTACGCTTATAGTGCCGGCGACGCGACGGCGAGGGGGACATCAGGCTGCGGTCACGACCAAGCCATCGCGTCGCGCTTACTATAAGCACACGCGACGGCGGCAATGCATTTGTTTTGACGCGACGTGTCGCTGTCACCGTCACTATAAGCGCAGACGCTGCCGTATCTTTTTGTATCTCTATAACACTGATACGGTGTGGCACTTCAAATGCAGATACACCTGTATGAGCCATTCTATCCCCAGGAAATAAGCACGCGCATTACCCGAGACAGCAAATACATTCACACTTATACTGGCGAAATACAATAACCCCGCGCCACCCATAACGCACTATACCAGGCAATGCACGGAATATTGCACATGTATTCCAGGATATAGAAAGTCAGCGCTATGAACAAGTTTTATAATGAAAGTTAATGTGCTTACAAAAATATATAATATATATACACACCTGTCAATAGATATCTCTACACTACTTTATTGCTCGTGTATATATATATATATATTTGTATATATAAATGATCATATATTCTCTCTCTCTCTCACCCCCTCTCTGTCTCTCACCCCCTCTCTGTCTCTCACCCCCTCTCTGTCTCTCACCCCCTCTCTCACCCCCTTTCTCTCTCTCACACCCCCTCTCTCTCACCCCCCCCCTCTCTCTCTCACCCCCCCCCCCCCCTCTCTCTCTCTCTCTCTCTCACCCCCTCAGGGATTATGACCCCATTGCGTGCAGTGCACAGCAGGCCCCGGATCCCCGCGCTCGCCTGCTCCCCGCTGCCGCTCGGCCCTCACCCTCCCGGCGCTTCGCACTCTCTCCGGCTCCCGGAAGCAGCTGACGTCCAGCCGCCAGGCGCAGCCTAACCCAGTGTGGCCGCCTGGCCAACCCCGACACGGGCTTTGGCTCCGCGAACCAATCAGGGCGAGGGCTGTGCTGGGGAGAGGCGCGGGGTTGGTTGAGCGGCGGCTCTGACGTGTCAGGGAAAGTTTAAAGGGACAGAGCAAATAATGCAAATACAGCTGTGTGTGACACAGGCAGGTTCTGTATACAGCTGTGTGTGACAGGGGCAGGTGCTGTATACAGCTGTGTGTGACAGGGGCAGGTGCTGTATACAGCTGTGTGTGACAGGGGCAGGTGCTGTATACAGCTGTGTGTGACACGGGCAGGTGCTGTATACAGCTGTGTGTGACACGGGCAGGTGCTGTATACAGCTGTGTGTGACACGGGCAGGTGCTGAATACAGCTGTGTGTGACAGGGGCAGGTGCTGTATACAGCTGTGTGTGACACGGGCAGGTGTGTATACAGCTGTGTGTGACACGGGCAGGTGCTGTATACAGCTGTGTGTGACACGGGCAGGTGTATATACAGCTGTGTGTGACACAGGCAGGTGCTGTATACAGCTGTGTGTGACAGGGGCAGGTGCTGTATACAGCTGTGTGACACGGGCAGGTGCTGTATACAGCTGTGTGACACGGGCAGGTGCTGTATACAGCTGTGTGTGACACGGGCAGGTGCTGTATACAGCTGTGTGTGACACGGGCAGGTGCTGTATACAGCTGTGTGTGACACGGGCAGGTGCTGAATACAGCTGTGTATGACACGGGCAGGTGCTGTATACAGCTGTGTGTGACACGGGCGGGTGCTGAATACAGCTGTGTGACACGGGCAGGTGTATATACAGCTGTGTGTGACACGGGCGGGTGCTGTATACAGCTGTGTGTGACACAGGCAGGTGCTGTATACAGCTGTGTGTGACACGGGCGGGTGCTGAATACAGCTGTGTGTGACACGGGCAGGTGTATATACAGCTGTGTGTGACACGGGCGGGTGCTGTATACAGCTGTGTGTGACACAGGCAGGTGCTGTATACAGCTGTGTGTGACACAGGCAGGTGCTGTATACAGCTGTGTGTGACACGGGCAGGTGCTGTATACAGCTGTGTGTGAGAGGGGCAGGTGCTGTATACAGCTGTGTGTGACACGGGCAGGTGCTGTATACAGCTGTGTGTGACACGGGCAGGTGCTGTATACAGCTGTGTGTGACACGGGCAGGTGCTGTACACAGCTGTGTGTGACACGGGCAGGTGCTGTATACAGCTGTGTGTGACACGGGCAGGTGCTGTACACAGCTGTGTGTGACACGGGCAGGTGCTGTATACAGCTGTGTGTGACAGGGGCAGGTGCTGTATACAGCTGTGTGTGACACGGCAGGTGCTGTATACAGCTGTGTGTGACACGGGCAGGTGCTGAATACAGCTGTGTGTGACACGGTCAGGTGCTGAATACAGCTGTGTGGGACACGGGCGGGTGCTGTAAACAGTTGTGTGTGACACGGGCAGGTGCTGTATACAGCTGTGTGTGACACGGGCGGGTGCTGTATACAGCAGTGTGTGACACGGGCAGGTGCTGAATACAGCTGCGTGTGACAGGGGCGGGTGCTGTATACAGCTGCGTGTGACACGGGCGGGTGCTGTATACAGCTGCGTGTGACACGGGCAGGTGCTGTATACAGCTGCGTGTGACACGGGCGGGTGCTGTATACAGCTGCGTGTGACACGGGCGGGTGCTGTATACAGCTGCGTGTGACACGGGCGGTTGCTGTATACAGCTGCGTGTGACACGGGCGGGTGCTGTATACAGCTGCGTGTGACACGGGCAGGTGCTGTATACAGCTGCGTGTGACACGGGCAGGTGCTGTATACAGCTGCGTGTGACACGGGCAGGTGCTGTATACAGCTGTGTGACACGGGCAGGTGCTGTATACAGCTGCGTGTGACACGGGCAGGTGCTGTATACAGCTGTGTGACAGGGGCAGGCGCTGTATACAGCTGTGTGTGACACGGGCAGGCGCTGTATACAGCTGTTTGTGACAGGGGCATGTGCTGTATACAGCTGTGTGTGACAGGGGCATGTGCTGTATACAGCTGTGTGACAGGGGCTGTATACAGCTGTGTGTGACAGGGGCAGGTGCTGTATACAGCTGTGTGTGACACGGAAGGTGCTGTATACAGCTGTGTGTGACACGGAAGGTGCTGTATACAACTGTGTGTGACACAAGCAGGTGCTGTATACACAGCTGTGTGTGACAGGGGCAGGTGCTGTATACAGCTGTGTGTGACACAGGCAGGTGCTGTATACAGCTGTGTGTGACACAGGCAGGTGCTGTATACACAGCTGTGTGTGACAGGTGACCCTAATATGGAGCATTCAAATTGCCATTTGCGTAATGAAATTAATGTGCTGACTTCCTACACATCCTTATGAGCCGAGCACCTCAACACTTTAAATTCTAGGTGTGCGGATACCCTACAGCAGGGTTTCCCAAACTTTTTTTTCCGTGACCCGGTTATTTTTTAACTTCTTTTTCGTGACCCACTAAAAATTTTATCGCCTATACTGGCCTATAGGGCCTGCACAGACACAGCCAGTGACACACGCAGCCACTGACACACACACTGATACACACACGCAGCCACTGATACACACACATACACAGCCACTGATACACACACACACACACACACACAGCCACTGACACACAAACTGATACACACACGCAGCCACTGATACACACACATACACAGCCACTGATACACACACACACACACACACACAGCCACTGACACACACACTGATACACACACAGAGCCACTGATACACACACACAGAGCCACCGATACACACACACGCAGCCACTGATACACACACACGCAGCCACTGACACACACGCAGCCACACAGACACTGCTACACACACACACACAGACACTGCTACACACACACACACAGACACTGCTACACACACACACACAGACACTGATACACACACACTTACACTGATACTGATACACACAGACACTCTGGGAGGTGGCAGGGACACTTGGGTGGGTGGGAGGGAGGGGGGCAGGGACACTTGGGTGGGTGGGAGGGAGGGGGGCAGGGACACTTGGGTGGGTGGGAGGGAGGGGGGCAGGGACACTTGGGTGGGTGGGAGGGAGGGGGGCAGGGACACTTGGGTGGGTGGGAGGGAGGGGGGCAGGGACACTTGGGTGGGTGGGAGGGAGGGGGGCAGGGACACTTGGGTGGGTGGGAGGGAGGGGGGCAGGGACACTTGGGTGGGTGGGAGGGAGGGGGGCAGGGACACTTGGGTGGGTGGGTGGGAGGGGGGCAGGGACACTTGGGTGGGTGGGAGGGGGGCAGGGACACTTGGGTGGGTGGGAGGGGGGCAGGGACACTTGGGTGGGTGGGAGGGGGGCAGGGACACTTGGGTGGGTGGGAGGGGGGCAGGGACACTTGGGTGGGTGGGAGGGGACCAGGGACACTTGGGTGGGTGGGAGGGGACCAGGGACACTTGGGTGGGTGGGAGGGGACCAGGGACACTTGGGTGGGTGGGAGGGGACCAGGGACACTTGGGTGGGTGGGAGGGGACCAGGGACACTTGGGTGGGTGGGAGGGGACCAGGGACACTTGGGTGGGTGGGAGGGGACCAGGGACACTTGGGTGGGTGGGAGGGGACCAGGGACACTTGGGTGGGTGGGAGGGGACCAGGGACACTTGGGTGGGTGGGAGGGGACCAGGGACACTTGGGTGGGTGGGAGGGGACCAGGGACACTTGGGTGGGTGGGAGGGGACCAGGGACACTTGGGTGGGAGGGAGGGGACCAGGGACACTTGGGTGGGAGGGAGGGGACCAGGGACACTTGGGTGGGAGGGAGGGGACCAGGGACACTTGGGTGGGTGGGAGGGGACCAGGGACACTTGGGTGGGTGGGAGGGGACCAGGGACACTTGGGTGGGTGGGAGGGGACCAGGGACACTTGGGTGGGTGGGAGGGGACCAGGGACACTTGGGTGGGTGGGAGGGGACCAGGGACACTTGGGTGGGTGGGAGGGGACCAGGGACACTTGGGTGGGTGGGAGGGGACCAGGGACACTTGGGTGGTGGGAGGGGACCAGGGACACTTGGGTGGGTGGGAGGGGACCAGGGACACTTGGGTGGGTGGGAGGGGACCAGGGACACTTGGGTGGGTGGGAGGGGACCAGGGACACTTGGGTGGGTGGGAGGGGACCAGGGACACTTGGGTGGGTGGGAGGGGACCAGGGACACTTGGGTGGGTGGGAGGGGACCAGGGACACTTGGGTGGGTGGGAGGGGACCAGGGACACTTGGGTGGGTGGGAGGGGACCAGGGACACTTGGGTGGGTGGGAGGGGACCAGGGACACTTGGGTGGGTGGGAGGGGACCAGGGACACTTGGGTGGGTGGGAGGGGACCAGGGACACTTGGGTGGGTGGGAGGGGACCAGGGACACTTGGGTGGGTGGGAGGGGACCAGGGACACTTGGGTGGGTGGGAGGGGACCAGGGACACTTGGGTGGGTGGGAGGGGACCAGGGACACTTGGGTGGGTGGGAGGGGACCAGGGACACTTGGGTGGGTGGGAGGGGACCAGGGACACTTGGGTGGGTGGGAGGGGACCAGGGACACTGAGCACCAGGGACATTTGGGTGGGTGGGAGGGAGAGCACCAGGGACATTTTAGAGCACCAGGGACATTTGGGTGGGTGGGAGGGAGAGCACCAGGGACATTTGGGTGGGTGGGAGGGAGGGCACCAGGGACACTTGGGTGGGTGGGGGGGGGGGGGGGCAGGGACACTTGGGTGGGTGGGAGGGGGGGGGGGCAGGGAGAGGGGGTGGGAGGGGGGCAGGGACGGGTGGGTGGGAGGGAGGGGGGCAGGGACGGGTGGGTGGGAGGGAGGGGGGGGCCAGGGACACTTGGGTGGGTGGGAGGGGGGGGCCAGGGACACTTGGGTGGGTGGGAGGGGGGGGCAGGGACACTTGGGTGGGAGGCAGTGACTGGGTGGGGTGACTTACCTTGCCGCCGGACGCTTTCCCCTGCTGCCCCCAATATCCCCTGCTGCCCGGGACGGGAGGTGGGCTTGGGGGGACGGGAGGTGGGCTCGGGAGGGGGTGCCACGGGAGGTGAGCTCGGGAAGCTGGCCGCAGAAGAGCTGGTACTTCCTCCTCCGTCCCACGTTGGGAACGGGGGGGAGGAAGGGAGCGGGTCCTGCTTGCCCTACACAAGCGCGCGGGACCGCGGGGGGAATCCCCGCCATTTTTTTTAACTTGAGCGGGGAGTGGGACGGGAGACACCGCGCGGCCAGCCTCGCTGCGACCTGGCCATTTTGGTGCCGTGGCCCGACCCACCATTTGGGAAACTCTGCTCTACAGAACCTATATCTATATATTACATTAAATCGAGGTAACTATATTGTTTGAATGAGGCTGTTCTCCATGTAACCATTTTAACATTCGTTTCACTAATTCCACGTGGTCCGTAAGGTTTAAGGATTTTTACAAATGCTTTATCTGAATATTCTGATTTTGCAATAAAACACGATTGGGTTTAAACAGTTAAACACTATTTATAATCAAGAGAAATATTATTTGGAGCCTTGTGCAAAACTTTTTATATGTGCATTTTTAATGAGAAACTAAATGGCAAATGTCTGGCCCTTTCCCAGCTGGCAGAATCATGACATTGAATTGATATGGCTCGCTGATTAGATCTGGGACAGGATGATATGTCTCTGAATGCAGCTATCATTAGATATGTTACATCTTGTTCACGCAGACGGTTGATGTCCTCAGTCACTCGGCTTCCTGCCACGTGGGGTTTGATGTGATCCGCAGAACGCAGCCCGATTGCGAGATTAGAGGAACCGTGGGGTTTCTGGAGAAATCCACCCAAGGACTTTAAAAGTGCTGCAATAAAGGTGTTTTCCAACCTGCTCGAAAACCTTCAGCTACATTGCTGTGTGTCACATTGTATTGCACTAACCATGTGCTCAGCACTTTTACACAACTGTGATATAGGACGTGAAGGTAATGCAGGGCGACACAAAACAAAGAAAGGGCGCGAGAAAAGAGAAAACAAAAATCAATTGCCCTACAATGATTTTTTATGTATATAAAAAATGATGACACATCATATTAAAACGTTACAATAAAAAGAAAGGATCATAAAGATCCAAACATCTCATCGGGGTGAAGCGCCATTTAGGCGCGAAACGCGGTGAGGTCATCACGCAGCTACGCGTCATGGTGATGACGATACATGGAAGCTGCTATCATCTCTTTAACTGTGCATGCAATGTCTTGTATATAATGTATACCCTGTTCATTTATGTAACTGTATTTGTAACCATGTATTATTTGTCTTAACTCTGTGCCCAGGACATACGTGAGAGCGAGAGGTAACTCTCAATGTATTACTTCCTGGTAAAACAATTTATAAATAAATAAATCTCATCTCCACGACGTTACATCTCAAAGTTAAGCTGCTTTCTTGCTTACATCTGTGGGCGCAGTCCTTAACCTCACTCACTCCTCCTTTCATCTTGATTTGTGAGTTTATGGGGGGGGGGGGGGTGTGAGTCGCTATTTCACTTGCTTTGGGATACGTTTCTCTGGGTGCGATACTCTGATGAGATGTTTGGATTTTTATGATCCTTTCTTTTTATTGTCAAGTTTTAATATAATGTGGTTATCATTACATAAAAATGATTGTATGGCAATTGATTTTTGTTTTCTATTTTCCCTTTTTTTTGTTTTGTGTACTTTTTACCCCGCTGATCACGGGAGAATAGGAGCGACAGAAGGGATAACTATCTTCGTTGGGGAGATCATAACACGCCAGGGATAGCGCGCAAGGAATTTTTCTATGACCCTACGGTTCGGCCATACCAATAAATGTATGTAATTACTATATAACGGTATATTGGCCAACCCTAGGTGACTGCACCAAATATCAAAAGTAAACGGCGGGGGAAGTTTTGTCCGTGTCCTTTTTATTTCTGTGTGTGTGTGTGTGTGTGTGTGTGTGTGTGTGTGTGTGTGTGTGTGTGTGTGTGTGTGTCTCTGTGTGTGTTGGTTTCTAAAATATTAAGTAACAAGACATTACTTTTTTTTTAATAGGCTGTGTTTTATTTCTTTTATAAGTATAAAAAAAAACAACAACTTCTAAAAACATCCAAAATACATTACAAGTTTCCCAGCATTTGTCAGAGTGGAATGAGTTCCTTTCGATGTGCAGTTGGACCTGACATCCACTGCACGGTGAGCACCACAAGAATCGGCAAAGGAACCATAAGCCGTTGAATAAGACCCCGTGGACACCACGGTGGGAAAAGGCGTTGATAATACTCTGTAAAGTGACGCCTCCTCATTTCTGGGTGAATAAGGCTACGCTTATAGTGCCAGCGACGGGACGGTCGCTGGAAAATCAAATGGAGATGACTTCCAGCGATCGCGACCAATCCGTCGCGTCGCGCTTACTATAAGCGCCCGCGCTGGCGGCAATGCATTTGTTTTCCCGTGACGTCGCGTCTCTGGCACTATACGCGCGGCCGTAGACGGATATCCACCAGCACGCAGGCGTGCGCATTCCAGTGAGGTTTAAATACTCAGAGTGTGTAGTTCCTATTCCATATGCTGCGAAGACGTCTTAATTAACAACTTTCATAGCGTTGATGCCGAAGTGAAAAAGAGCGAAATGGTTAACACCTTCAGTACCAAAGGGGAATTTTTGCTCTCACCTCTGGCAGAGAAGGTGTTAATAAACCAAGCACTGTTTGGCGTTTGTAGAGACTCCTTAATACAGAGGCCTCCAAACCTTTTATACTCTACAGCAGGGGAGGCCAACTCCAGTCCTCAAGGGCCACCAATGGGACAGGTTTTCAGGATATCCCTGCTTCAGCACAGGTGGCTCAGAATAAACGAGTCACTGATAGACCATGCTCAATCTTGAAAACCTGACCTGTTGGTGGCCGTTGAGGACTGGAGTTGGCAACCCCCTGCTCTACAGCCGTTACATGTTGGGGGGTGGGGGGGGTGGGGTGAGGGGGAGTCTTACCATCTTCACTACATTGCAGCTGAAGGGTTAATATTTCATGTATTCCTTTTCCTGCACAACAAGGTGAGAGTTTGTTTCCACCCCACACTGCCTCTTATTCACAGGATACAAACTAACTAATGACAACTATAGACATTTAACCCTTAAACAGTCATATGACACACTTGCCATAGAGGTTCTAGCCCTGTGTTAAAATACATCAAGCAACATTGTCATCACTTTGTCTTCATCAATACAAAATATAGCACCATAGTCAATAGCAACAGCTTGTAAAGTCACAAGTACAGTACCACGCCAACAACAGAGTACTCATTACAACAGGGCGCTCAACTCCAGTCCTCAAGCACCCCCAACGGGCCAGGTTTTCAAAATATCCCTGCTTCAGCATGGGGTGGCTCAATCAGTCCCTGCTTCAGCACAGGCGATTCAATCAGGCCTCTCTGATTAAGCCACGTGTGCTGAAGCTGGGATAGCCAGAAAACCTGACCTGTGGTGGTGTGGGGGCCGGGGCTGAGCCCCCCTGCATTACAGTATACATACATCTGTTTTGCAATCAATTAGCACCATTGGAAAATGCTACAGAGAGGCTGATTTTATCCTTTGCCGCACACACACATGCACGCGCACACACGCGCACACACTATAGTAACCCCGGATGGCTCAGCGTTGAAAATGAAGCCGCTTTGCTCAGTTTTGTTTTTGTAATGTACATTTGTATCAGATTTAAATAAGAAGCATTAACTTCATCAACAAATATATATATATTTTTTTTACAAAGATGTTTCCTTCAGTAACGATTATATTGCTTTTATTATTATTTTGCTTTTATGATGATGGTGCCGTCTGGCGATTTCTGGATTCACGTTTTTTTTCCTTCTGGTGAATAAATGAACGTAACATATTATAATATTTGTTGTTGGCTGTTCTGATATACCGTTAATAAAAGGACGCCGATTCTGGGATTCTCAGGTTGTCACAGTTATAAAGACAAACGGCACCGGGCGATATTCCGTGTCCGCTTTCTGCGCATCATTTAAACTCTCTCTCTGACAGAACCACATTTCGCTGCCGCTTGTCCTTATACTTGCACAAGTGTGTGTGCATCTGATGCCGCAGAGGGCGGAACAGTAACAGGAATGCTACATAACACTGTATATTTCATATATGAACGGTCAAAAGCAGAGCCCTGTACGCTGATAGTGTGGCAACACCCCCCACCAAGCAATGTATCTCTAACACAGCGTTGTTACTGAACGCAAACACTCACTGGTGTGAATGGGGACGTCGTCTATAGAACTGCTAGCAATTCCACACACCGTCAGAGAGGGGCAGCAGAGTCACACGAGCTGTGGAGGAATCTCCACTTGTCAAGAAATGTAGCTATTACTAGTGAGTAGAAAAAAGCAGGAGGACCCAGGAAAGTGCCACGGAAATAAGGCAGTGGTCTGTGGCTGAATACAGGAGGAGGAGGCAGTTTGGAGACACAATTAGTGCCAAGCTGGTGATACAATATGAGAAAATGGAGGGATCTCATTTCAAGTAAATCTTTAACACCTTCAGTGGCAGGTGGAACTGCGAATACTAACGCGGGTCTGGTGCGGTTCTGGGGTTCACGTGGGTTCTAACCGTCATTAACAATATCACAACCTTACAAAGTGCACCTCCAATTACAAGTACCCAAAGCTAATATGGGGGCTGGAGGTAAAACCCTTAAATACCGTTACGCACATCACAAGCACCATTACAAGAGTCACAAGAAAAATGGCTACAGATGATTAATTATTTTTTTAGAAACAAAACAATAAAAAAAAGTAGAGTATGTACTTCTATAGCAAAAGGAATAGGATTAAGAGTCATAATATATCAGGAATATGCATTCTGTGGTCCACATCGCCTTCTCCTAGTAGGTGAGAATAAAGGTTCAGTCAGACCCAGAATTTTTGGGGGTGGTTTGACATTTGGGGAGGGGGGTGGGGGGAGATCGGCTGCACACAGCCCACAGCGTTCCCCCCACGTTCACATTGCAGCTGGAATGTACATTTCCCTGCCCTGTTACCGGGACATGGTTCAGGCAGACAATAGGTTTCAGGTTTTCCAGTTGGTTTGATCATGTGGTTTTTTTTTTGTTGGTAAAACAAGGAGTACACCTGTAAAGTTTCACCGGCCCCTGTGTGCAGTCACTGCATTCATTCAAAGCACCCCGTGCAAAACTCACTTAGCACCTTTATCTTGTTTTAGAACGGCAAGGCACATCTGGCACCATTTTGCAGCGGAGAGCTGCTCAGCACTGCAGGTGCTCTGAATGTATTAATCTAACCCCTTTACTTTGCACTGAGCACCCATAACAGTTAGATGTTTCAGACTTAGGAGGGTAAACCTGGAAGGTGCTCACCCAACTGCTCGATTTGTCTGAGAATTTGGCTGTTGAAGACCAACAAGAAGAATCCGTTGTCAAGTCATTGTCCTTATACCAAACAGCCCCGAGGAGCCCCACAACGCAGAAGAATGAGTAACGCAATATACATGATATGGAAGTCTGGCTCTGGGGGGTGGCAGCTGGCTGCGTGGCCTGTTTTGGCCTCACCATCCTGCACAGTGTTTTCAAGTCTGATGTGATCTGCTCAGCATTGCTATGTTGCTGCATTCCAGTACATTCCAGTACAGACACCCTCCAGCTGTTCTGTGCATGTGAATTCTGGGCGGGCAATGCTTCGGGCAGAGGCACTAGCTCTGTGGCGCCACCTTGTTGGCATAAAAGTCCCTGCAGGTCTGGCAGCAGCGCTGGTACCACCGCATGTCCTGGCACAAGTTCTTCTCGCGGATAACCCTGCAGTACACGGTCCACTGGTCGCCCGTGCACTTGTACGTCAGGGCAGCTGGGAAGGAGACAAGGCGCACGGAGAGTGAGAGAGAAGCAATGGGAACGACATCAATGTCCGGTCTTTACCAACAACCCCTTTTATTATAGGAGAATTAGGGAGCAGCGAGTCTGGGGTGCTGAAACTCCCCCGAAAGTCTGTGATTCTAATAAAATGTACCTGTGGCTTGCATGCGTGTGCTGAGCCCGAAGGGATGGTATCATTATTAGCACGCAAAGCGATATACCTATAGCATGCAAAGCGATATACCTATAGCATGCAAAGTGATATACCTATAGCACGCAAAGCGATATACCTATAGCACGCAAAGCGATATACCTATAGCACGCAAAGCGATATCCCTATAGCACGCAAAGCGATATCCCTATAGCACGCAAAGCGATATCCCTATAGCACGCAAAGCGATATACCTATAGCACGCAAAGCGATATACCTATAGCATGCAAAGTGATATACCTATAGCACGCAAAGTGATATACCTATAGCACGCAAAGCGATATACCTATAGCACGCAAAGCGATATACCTATAGCACGCAAAGCGATATCCCTATAGCACGCAAAGCGATATACCTATAGCACGCAAAGCGATATACCTATAGCACGCAAAGCGATATACCTATAGCATGCAAAGCGATATACCTATAGCACGCAAAGCGATATACCTATAGCACGCAAAGCGATATACCTATAGCACGCAAAGCGATATACCTATAGCACGCAAAGCGATATACCTATAGCATGCAAAGTACGTATATCCCTATAGCATGCAAAGCTATGTGTAGCTGGTCCCATCTGGCAGCTAAGGGGTTAAGAATGAGACAACCCGGTAACAGCTGTTACACAGAATTGTGATGTAAAGCACATGTGTGTTCCTTACTTTTAACTAGAACCCTGTTTTTATAATTAGGGTTAGAGATGTTTGTGAAACGGGCGTAGCTATAGCCCGGGGGTCCGCACTCTTTGGGGGCCCGTTCTCCCCCTTTGTCGGCAGCCCATCTCTCTCTTCACATAGAGGCAGGCGAGGGGAGGTGATGGTACGCGGTGGGGAGTTGCACGGAGGGAGCAGCGCGCCCCAGCGGTCCGACCCGGAAGTCTTTCTTACTTCCGGTGTCTATGCTGCTACAGCGCACTGCTCCCGGCCGTCCTGCTCTGCCTCCGTGCAACTCCTAACTCCTCTGCCGGCTGCTCCTCGCTGCCGGCCCAGCACCGCCGCATACCATCATCTCTTCCCGCCACAGGTAGGCATGGAGGAGGAGGGGGAGAGTGCTGATGAGGGAGAGAGAGCTGATCAGGGGAGAGAGCTGCAGCTGCTGCTGATGGGGAGAGCTGATGATGATGAGGAGGGGGAGAGCTAATGATGATGAGGAGGGGGAGAGCTGATGATGATGAGGTAGAGGGGGAGAGATGATGATGTAGAGGGGGAGAGATGATGATGATGAGGTAGAGGGGGAGAGATGATGATGTAGAGGGGGAGAGATGATGATGAGGAAGAGGGGGAGAGATGATGATGTAGAGGGGGAGAGATGATGATGATGAGGTAGAGGGGGAGAGATGATGATGTAGAGGGGGAGAGATGATGATGATGAGGTAGAGGGGGAGAGATGATGATGATGTAGAGGGGGAGAGATGATGATGATGAGGTAGAGGCGGAGAGATGATGAGAGGGGAGATGAGGAGGGGGAGAGATCTCTTCTGAAAAACTATATGGATCACATCACCGACGCGTTTGCTGAGCGAAAAGGGCGGAAATGGAACTTCTAACTTAAAAATAAATGGTGACTACATGAGTAATCTATACTTTATATTTAATCTATATTCCTATGTGTACGGTATATTTAATTTCCTTCTAACAGACCGAAGAATAGAAAGATGTAACAGTAATAATACGTTGAGTAATAGGGGATATTATTCCTAAGTGCGTTGGCATGGTAAATTCCATTTTTTCCGAGCCAATTTCAATCAAGGCAAATTTTTCTCCTGAATCTATGGAATACGTTCAATAATAAAGGGGCCTTTCCCTGGGCGTGTCCAGCTGCACCCCTGTTATGGAAGGTGAAGATATTTGAGGTAGATGTGATGTCAGTGGTTGCATCGTTACGGATTGTACGCTGATGACACTGGCGTGCACTGACCCAGCCTGGGCGATGTGATGGTGTTGGCGTTCACTTTCTCGTTACAAGCCTCTTGGTGACACGGTCGGTAGGCCACTGGCTTGGACCGGATGGGGCAGTCGTTTCCATGGCGACCGGTGACCTTGTGCATACACTGTACCACCCGAGACTGGAGTCCCTTCCCGCAGGTGGAAGAGCACTAGGAGACAGGACATTCAGGTCAACGTGACATAACGTGTGGGGACCGTTACCAAGCGGTGACATTGACACTTCGGCTACATGCTTCAGTTTAACGTATGGCATTCCACGGGGTGTGGGAATCCTAAAATTCAGGGTCTCGATGCTGATCCCTGAGAGTTTTACGGTCTCGCGCGCTCTTCAGGTTAGGACAGGGATGTCTAGTTGTGAGGACGACGCTTGCTAAGTGCGCACACAGTCTAGAGGAGGCGAGAGGTGAAGTTACCGGCCATTGTGACACGGCCGGGGTTTTTAGTAATAGAAACTCGGAATCACAACCATCAGCTGACCACAAAATCTCCTGACTGCAAAACCAGGACCGGTTCATGCTACATGCAATGGGATTTTACCTTTGATCCGTCTAGGTCCTGTTTGGACACTTTAATAAATTACCCAGAAGCCTCCATCGCTCATACAGTAGCTACGGCAGAGGGGATGCTAGCTCCTATGTGGTCTAACCCAATCCGGCAATGGTTATCCCACGACTATGTCCACAGGCACCACAATTTGGTCTCGGGAGGTAGGGGTGAAGGCAAAAAAGCCACCTGGGAAATCAGTTTCACCGACCGAGACACGGGAGGTGCCCAGTTCTACTTACCTTCGACCAGTCTCCTGTCTTCCACTCGTAGCACCCGGTGAGATCTTCACACGCCTCCTCCAGCCGTGGCCTCGTGGCCTCGTCACATTTTCCCTTCGCGTTAGTGCAGGATATCCTCCGGTTCTTGGTGCCCCGGCCGCAGTCTGAGGAACACTGGGAAACACGGCGTGATGCGGACACGGGCGCACAGGACACAGGCGCGCAGGACACAGGCGCGCAGGACACGGGCGCGCAAGACACGGGCGCGCAGGACACGGGCGCGCAGGACTCGGGCGCGCAGGACACAGGCGCGCAGGACACAGGCGCGCAGGACATAGGCGCGCAGGACACAGGCGCGCAGGACACGGGCGCGCAGGACTCGGGCGCGCTTACATCGTTTCCATTCATTCCTTAGCTCCGGACACTCAAGGGTTGTCTCTTTCGGCAACGGGAGGGTTAAAGCAGGGGGGCTCAACTCCAGTACCCAAGACATCCCCCCCCCCCCCGAACAGGTCAGGTTTTCAGGATATCCCAGCTTCAGCACAGGTAGCTCAATCAGTCCCAGCTTCAGCACAGGTGGCCCAATCGAAGAGTGAGCCACTGATTGAGCTACTGGATATTCTGAGAACCTGACCTGTTAGGGGGTCTGGAGGACTGGAGTTCAGCACCCCTGGGTTAAAGGACCAATCGGAACCAATGCTCCTAGTATATTTAAAGAATGACGCCCTTTAAAAGATAATATCAGACACATTTGGCAGTATTTGTCTTGCCAATGTTTGCTGCAGGAAGTTTAGGGGTGAGGGGTACGAGTTTAGGGGTGAGGGGTACGGCCTTGCCCCGCTCCTTTAAAGTTTTAAAGCTGCAGTTCAAGCTGCCGTTTAAAATATATATATATATATTCCCATTCAATACGTGCATCAATACAATCCGCACACTGACACGTGATTAGCTAAGCTGCCGACCGATCTGTTCTCCTGTAATCGACCGCTAGCTCTGGGCTATTTAATTCAGTTCTTGCACAGCATTCTGGGCAATGTAGTTCCTAGAATAGGATTGACTGGGCAGTTACTAGATACAATTGGTGCACTGCTAGAGAGAGGGCGGGTCTCAAGAGCCAGAGCCAATCAGAAGGGGAAGGGGGCTGTCACTTTGGAAATGCTTCCTACATTAGAAACATTAAAAATGTCTTTAAAACATTCTTTTTAAATGTTTAAATGCTACAAGTATTCTCTCACAGTACAGAACTGATTTATTAAACACACACGTGGGATATTGCCGGGTCTGCCGCTTTAGTGAAGGATTTGCCGGACGCAGGCTGCGCATACATCTAACAGAATGGAAATGTTACCCTTGTCCCCTAGTTTCCCTAACACCTCGCGGTCATTACGGCAGCCTGGAACTTCGTTGGACGTTTAGGGGCTTTCAGAAGCGAGCCTGCGCCTGGCCCCAGCCCCCCTGGGACTGGAATGGGGGGATATTGGTAACGGCCCGATGACCGGTTGCTTTGTGGTCATTGGCTCATGCCTCCGATAAGTCATCGTCAGGCCAGCAGGGGGCGCTGGTGTTGAGAGGGATTCCAGTACTTTTATCTTTGCAAAGCGGCGGGATTAATACTTTTTAGCAGAAATTATGATGCAAAGAAAAGAAAAACATTGTTGGGCAAATGGATAATGAAGCATTAAGAACATGCGCAGGCCGAGTGTCTCAGTAACAGGAAGGTGTGTATGCAGGGCGAGTGTCTCAGTAACAGGAAGGTGTGTATACAGGGTGAGTGTCTCAGTAACAGGAAGGTGTGTATACAGGGTGAGTGTCTCAGTAACAGGAAGGTTTGTATGCAGGGTGAGTGTCTCAGTAACAGGAAGGTTTGTATGCAGGGTGAGTGTCTCAGTAACAGGAAGGTGTGTATACAGGGTGAGTGTCTCAGTAACAGGAAGGTTTGTATGCAGGGTGAGTGTCTCAGTAACAGGAAGGTTTGTATGCAGGGTGAGTGTCTCAGTAACAGGAAGGTGTGTATGCAGGGTGAGTGTCTCAGTAACAGGAAGGTTTGTATGCAGGGTGAGTGTCTCAGTAACAGGAAGGTTTGTATGCAGGGTGAGTGTCTCAGTAACAGGAAGGTGTGTATGCAGGGTGAGTGTCTCAGTAACAGGAAGGTTTGTATGCAGGGTGAGTGTCTCAGTAACAGGAAGGTTTGTATGCAGGGTGAGTGTCTCAGTAACAGGAAGGTGTGTATGAAGGGTGAGTGTCTCAGTAACAGGAAGGTTTGTATGCAGGGTGAGTGTCTCAGTAACAGGAAGGTGTGTATGCAGGGTGAGTGTCTCAGTAACAGGAAGGTTTGTATGCAGGGTGAGTGTCTCAGTAACAGGAAGGTGTGTATACAGGGTGAGTGTCTCAGTAACAGGAAGGTTTGTATGCAGGGTGAGTGTCTCAGTAACAGGAAGGTTTGTATGCAGGGTGAGTGTCTCAGTAACAGGAAGGTGTGTATGCAGGGTGAGTGTCTCAGTAACAGGAAGGTTTGTATGCAGGGTGAGTGTCTCAGTAACAGGAAGGTTTGTATGCAGGGTGAGTGTCTCAGTAACAGGAAGGTGTGTATGCAGGGTGAGTGTCTCAGTAACAGGAAGGTTTGTATGCAGGGTGAGTGTCTCAGTAACAGGAAGGTTTGTATGCAGGGTGAGTGTCTCAGTAACAGGAAGGTGTGTATGAAGGGTGAGTGTCTCAGTAACAGGAAGGTTTGTATGCAGGGTGAGTGTCTCAGTAACAGGAAGGTGTGTATGCAGGGTGAGTGTCTCAGTAACAGGAAGGTTTGTATGCAGGGTGAGTGTCTCAGTAACAGGAAGGTGTGTATGCAGGGTGAGTGTCTCAGTAACAGGAAGGTTTGTATGCAGGGTGAGTGTCTCAGTAACAGGAAGGTTTGTATGCAGGGTGAGTGTCTCAGTAACAGGAAGGTTTGTATGCAGGGTGAGTGTCTCAGTAACAGGAAGGTTTGTATGCAGGGTGAGTGTCTCAGTAACAGGAAGGTTTGTATGCAGGGCGAGTGTCTCAGTAACAGGAAGGTTTGTATGCAGGGTGAGTGTCTCAGTAACAGGAAGGTTTGTATGAAGGGCGAGTGTCTCAGTAACAGGAAGGTTTGTATGCAGGGCGAGTGTCTCAGTAACAGGAAGGTTTGTATGCAGGGCGAGTGTCTCAGTAACAGGAAGGTTTGTATGCAGGGTGAGTGTCTCAGTAACAGGAAGGTTTGTATGCAGGCCGAGTGTCTCAGTAACAGGAAGGTTTGTATGCAGGGTGAGTGTCTCAGTAACAGGAAGGTTTCTATGCAGGGTGAGTGTCTCAGTAACAGGAAGGTTTGTATGCAGGGTGAGTGTCTCAGTAACAGGAAGGTTTGTATGCAGGGTGAGTGTCTCAGTAACAGGAAGGTTTGTATGCAGGGCGAGTGTCTCAGTAACAGGAAGGTTTCTATGCAGGGTGAGTGTCTCAGTAACAGGAAGGTTTGTATGAAGGGCGAGTGTCTCAGTAACAGGAAGGTTTGTATGCAGGGCGAGTGTCTCAGTAACAGGAAGGTTTGTATGCAGGGTGAGTGTCTCAGTAACAGGAAGGTTTGTATGCAGGGCGAGTGTCTCAGTAACAGGAAGGTTTGTATGCAGGGCGAGTGTCTCAGTAACAGGAAGGTTTGTATGCAGGGTGAGTGTCTCAGTAACAGGAAGGTTTGTATGCAGGGTGAGTGTCTCAGTAACAGGAAGGTTTGTATGAAGGGCGAGTGTCTCAGTAACAGGAAGGTTTGTATGCAGGGCGAGTGTCTCAGTAACAGGAAGGTTTGTATGCAGGGCGAGTGTCTCAGTAACAGGAAGGTTTGTATGCAGGGCGAGTGTCTCAGTAACAGGAAGGTTTGTATGCAGGGTGAGTGTCTCAGTAACAGGAAGGTTTGTATGCAGGGTGAGTGTCTCAGTAACAGGAAGGTTTGTATGCAGGGTGAGTGTCTCAGTAACAGGAAGGTTTGTATGCAGGGTGAGTGTCTCAGTAACAGGAAGGTGTGTATGCAGGGTGAGTGTCTCAGTAACAGGAAGGTTTGTATGCAGGGTGAGTGTCTCAGTAACAGGAAGGTGTGTATGCAGGGTGAGTGTCTCAGTAACAGGAAGGTTTGTATGAAGGGCGAGTGTCTCAGTAACAGGAAGGTTTGTATGCAGGGCGAGTGTCTCAGTAACAGGAAGGTTTGTATGCAGGGCGAGTGTCTCAGTAACAGGAAGGTTTGTATGCAGGGTGAGTGTCTCAGTAACAGGAAGGTTTGTATGCAGGGCGAGTGTCTCAGTAACAGGAAGGTTTGTATGCAGGGTGAGTGTCTCAGTAACAGGAAGGTGTGTATGCAGGGTGAGTGTCTCAGTAACAGGAAGGTTTGTATGAAGGGTGAGTGTCTCAGTAACAGGAAGGTTTGTATGCAGGGTGAGTGTCTCAGTAACAGGAAGGTTTGTATGCAGGGTGAGTGTCTCAGTAACAGGAAGGTTTGTATGCAGGGTGAGTGTCTCAGTAACAGGAAGGTTTGTATGCAGGGTGAGTGTCTCAGTAACAGGAAGGTTTGTATGCAGGCCGAGTGTCTCAGTAACAGGAAGGTTTCTATGCAGGGTGAGTGTCTCAGTAACAGGAAGGTGTGTATGCAGGGTGAGTGTCTCAGTAACAGGAAGGTGTGTATGCAGGGTGAGTGTCTCAGTAACAGGAAGGTGTGTATGCAGGGTGAGTGTCTCAGTAACAGGAAGGTTTGTATGCAGGACGAGTGTCTCAGTAACAGGAAGGTTTGTATGCAGGGTGAGTGTCTCAGTAACAGGAAAGTTTGTATGAAGGGTGAGTGTCTCAGTAACAGGAAGGTTTGTATGCAGGGTGAGTGTCTCAGTAACAGGAAGGTTTGTATGCAGGGCGAGTGTCTCAGTAACAGGAAGGTTTGTATGCAGGGTGAGTGTCTCAGTAACAGGAAGGTTTGTATGCAGGGTGAGTGTCTCAGTAACAGGAAGGTTTGTATGCAGGGCGAGTGTCTCAGTAACAGGAAGGTTTGTATGCAGGGTGAGTGTCTCAGTAACAGGAAGGTTTGTATGAAGGGCGAGTGTCTCAGTAACAGGAAGGTTTGTATGCAGGGCGAGTGTCTCAGTAACAGGAAGGTTTGTATGCAGGGTGAGTGTCTCAGTAACAGGAAGGTTTGTATGCAGGGTGAGTGTCTCAGTAACAGGAAGGTTTGTATGCAGGGTGAGTGTCTCAGTAACAGGAAGGTTTGTATGAAGGGTGAGTGTCTCAGTAACAGGAAGGTTTGTATGCAGGGTGAGTGTCTCAGCAACAGGAAGGTTTGTATGCAGGGTGAGTGTCTCAGTAACAGGAAGGTTTGTATGCAGGGTGAGTGTCTCAGTAACAGGAAGGTTTGTATGCAGGGTGAGTGTCTCAGCAACAGGAAGGTTTGTATGCAGGGCGAGTGTCTCAGTAACAGGAAGGTTTGTATGCAGGGTGAGTGTCTCAGTAACAGGAAGGTTTGTATGCAGGGTGAGTGTCTCAGTAACAGGAAGGTTTGTATGCAGGGTGAGTGTCTCAGTAACAGGAAGGTTTGTATGAAGGGCGATCACTGCAATTCCGCCCCTATCACTGCAATTCCGCCCCTATCACTGCAGCATTGAACACCTTACACAGTTACAACATTACCCCAGGGGTTCCCAACCTTTCTGAACTGGGCCCCCCAAAGAGCACGGATTTGCCTTTAAGAACCCTATTCTAGATTTCGTGCACTAAGAAAGATGACCGAGCATTAGATGTCGGGGGGGGGGAAACTGCCGTTGTATTTACATCTCGCCATTCTGCCCCTCTCTATATCTGCGTGTCCCTCCTCTTACTCTGAGACCCCACTGAGTCTTGGGGGGTGGCTCACAGGTTAGGAAATATATATATGTATGTATTCTTTGTGAAGCGCTGAGTACACTTTTGGCGCTATATAAATAAAGACATACACTACAAATATAGTTTTACCCCTTTTGCTGCCAGAAGGGCCTGCAAGGCAAAAAAAACCTGGCAACAAGCAGGTTAAACATGATAGAAAAGGTGTTAAGCGGCTAAGTGCTGGCATTTTATTACTGCGTAATGCAGGCATTCTGTAAAGAAAGTCACAGGAGACTTATCAAGAGAACTCCTGAGGTCCCAGAGAAATAATCAGTAGCGATTGGGGTGAAGCAGGGACATGAAACTATTTTTGATGAGCAAATCTGTGTGCCTGTTTCACCCCAATCTCCCCTGGTATTGTATTGCTGCACCGCTCCTGTTCCTGCTGACCATGTCAGGGGCGGAGGGGGTTAATTCGTGTGCGCTGGCAGAGGAGAGGGAGAGAAGCTTTGAAATGCGTTGGTATGAATAACAAAGTGGCTTCTGCGTTTAAGGCCGGGACGCCGGCCATGTCACTTTCTGTACGCTCCGACTTTGCTGACCTCCTGGCGGAAGTAACGCCTTAATAATGAACAAGAATGCCGCGCCAACTAGTGCCAAGCGGCAACTTCCCAGGGCCCTCACCCCTGGAAATGTGGTTCCACGCAGATTCCTCGCGGGGGCGGGTTTTTAGCAGAAAAGGCTACTGTGCCAACCCAGGCCCGAATTCCGAGCCCAGTGTAAGGCCCGATTCCCGAGAGGATCTCATTAACTGGGGATTATCTTCAGCGCGCCCGTGTAGCAACGCACGTGGAGAGAATCGGGGGGCGGAGGCGGGAAGGGGGGTCACAGTCTCTGATTATTACAGGTCTCGGGATATATCAGAGGGATTTTTTTTGCATTAATTGCAGTGTTAAATATATTTAAATTCCACTGTTTCTGCAGAGTAAATAAAAATAGAGGCGTACAAACAATGCAGAATATTTAAAGATTTAAAATGCCGTTTTGTCCCCTTGTAAAGGTGTTTTAAAAACTTTTCTTTTATAAAACAAACCCTAAGTATTTTAAAATATTTGTTTGGTAACATTCCCGTGATAAGAAAAGCAGATAGAAGAGCTGGGCCGTGGTTATTTCAGCTTCAGGGATCTACTGGATCCTGAGATCCGGACCAGGAAATGTAGAACCGGTACTTCCTGGTATTTAAACCCTGCGCGTCACGCTGGCCAATAGGAAACCGCACTTGACACAGGAGATTTAAACCGCCATTCTATAACCATGGAGGGGTTGGTACCAGGTTTGGTACCTTCCGTGGTAAGTATCCTTGGGGGTCCGCCTTTAAAACGTCCTTGTCATAAATAACATCACACAACACAGTATATATTACTAATGATATCTCACATTGTGCCCGGTATAATGTCCAGCGCGGACATGACATTTTGGAACAATTTGATGACAATGGGTCTGTTATCTAACTCTCCTGGTGCCAAAAAATATTGTTGTCTGCTAAATCTGGTGTCGTTTTTCTGCAGAGACGGCAAAGAAGCCGGGAAAGGTCACGGTCAGGCCGTGAAGGGGTCATTTCATCCTACCTTTGACCATTCTCAGGCCTCCCAGATGGACAGGCAGTCTTGGCCCTCGCAGTTCCCCCGTGACCCTCGCAGTGACCCCGTGAAGGGGTCATTTCATCCTACCTTTGACCATTCTGAGGCCTCCCAGATGGACAGGCAGTCTTGGCCCTCGCAGTTCCCCCGTGACCCTCGCAGTGACCCTCGCAGTGACCCCGTGAAGGGGTCATTTCATCCTACCTTTGACCATTCTGAGGCCTCCCAGATGGACAGGCAGTCTTGGCCCTCGCAGTTCCCCCGTGACCCTCGCAGTGACCCCATGAAGGGGTCATTTCATCCTACCTTTGACCATTCTGAGGCCTCCCAGATGGACAGGCAGTCTTGGCCCTCGCAGTTCCCCCGTGACCCTCTCAGTGACCCCTCGAGACCCTCACAGTGACCCCGTGAAGGGGTCATTTCATCCTACCTTTGACCATTCTGAGGCCTCCCAGATGGACAGGCAGTCCTGGCCCTCGCAGTTCTGCCGGAGCGCTGGTTTAGGGCCCAGGCAGTAAAGGTCCCGTGTGTTCACAGAGGTGCCGTTCTGCAGCTGGTACACGCAGGTCACCCGTCTCTGCTGGAAACCCTTCGCACATGTGGCAGAGCACAGACTCCACGGCTCCGTCACCCACCTGCAGGATAAAGACAAGATCACGGTGAGAAGCAGAATCTCTGAACCCCGCGAGCCCCATAAAGATATTGGGGAGGGTTTCACAGTGCTAAGGGGCACAGTGTACTAATGGCAGTGACATGGTTAAGGGATCAGTCCCTCCTAGGGGCAAAGTGTACTAATGGCAGTGACATGGTTAAGGGGTCAGTCCCCCCTCGGAGCAAAGTGTACTAACGGCAGTGACATGGTTAAGGGGTCAGTCCCTCCTAGGGGCAAAGTGTACTAATGGCAGTGACATGGTTAAGGGATCAGTCCCTCCTAGGGGCAAAGTGTACTAATGGCAGTGACATGGTTAAGGGGTCAGTCTCTCCTAGGGGTAAAGTGTACTAATGGCAGTGACATGGTTAAGGGGTCAGTCTCTCCTAGGGGCAAAATGTACTAATGGCAGTGACATGTTAAGGGGTCAGTCCCTCCTAGGGGCAAAGTGTACTAATGGCAGTGACATGGTTAAGGGGTCAGTCTCTCCTAGGGGCAAAGTGTACTAATGGGAGTGACATGGTTAAGGGAACAGTCCCTCCTAGGGGCAAATTGTACTAATGGCAGTGACATGGTTAAGGGATCAGTCCCTCCTAGGGGCAAAGTGTACTAATGGCAGTGACATGGTTAAGGGGTCAGTCCCTCCTAGGGGCAAAGTGTACTAATGGCAGTGACATGGTTAAGGGGTCAGTCCCTCCTAGGAGCAAAGTGTACTAATGGCAGTGACATGGTTAAGGGGTCAGTCCCTCCTAGGGGCAAAGTGTACTAATGGGAGTGACATTGTTAAGGGATCAGTCCCTCTTAGGACTTTTATTCCCCCTGGCTGCTCCTTTTATCTGGTGTGTCTGCGTATTCAACATGAATTTGCACAGGAAAAAGCCCCCTCTATCCCCCTCATCTTTCTTGGCTCCCTGATAATGACAGTGGGATAAGCGTAGAGACATTTGAGTGACAGACACTCAAAGAAATCCAACTTGTTAGGAAGAAATGAAAGCAGCCAAGTCTTTGCTATTGGCTCAGTTAGATGTGTTAAGGGAAGCCAATTAGGCTGTTAAATTCTTTACAGAGGGTTGGTTCTGGTCGGCTACATGGGATTGCACCTTTAATAGGAATTATGCGTCTCTACTTCACAATAAAGCGCACTATTTGGCGAGGGCGATCCCGATTCCTGAATAACAGACTTCTAACCCGTGCCCAATTACCACCTTCACTACACAGGGCGGGCAGGACGCCCGCAGGCTCTCACCCTTCAGGGTGAGCCAGGGCACGACCCTCCAGCGCTGCCTGTTACAGTGAAAGACCCAGCATGTCCCCAGCATTACAACCAGGAGTGGAGGCGGATCCGGCTCAGCCGAATATCTGCGCGCGCCGAAGGGCAAAATGGACAACTTTGTGGCATGAAAATCTTTGCAGAAACGTCAGTGAACTTGTTCACTTTGGCGTCACAGGATCTGTCTCTCTGACACTCGGGATCTGTGAATCCTTCCAGATGCCCGTTAACCGTCTCAGTACCCGGAGGCACTTAACATCCATCTGGAGGAAGCCTTCATTCAGGAGCTTCCCGTGTGTTTAACGCCAGTATCTCAGTCCCAGGGGACGTGGAAAGCAGAGCAGCGTGCACGCGTGGGAATGCAGTGCCGTGCAAGCGGTTTAATCTGCTTTCCAGCGTGGATCGCGGTGCCTTAAAAAAAAAAAAGAGTAGTTATACCGTCTCTCAAATCAGGCCGGCTAAACCTGGTGAGGAGGCCGAGATTATACTGCAGGCGTGCGCGCTAATAAATCCGCTATTAAATCCGGCCACTAACCCAGACCACATTCCTGACCTCCCACGAGCCACAGTGTGTGTGTGTGTGTGTGTGTGTGTGTGTGTATACATACACACATTATTCAAGTTATGGTGAGTGAGAAGGTGACTAAAAACCCTCCACCGTATAGCATATAGCAAATAATAATATTACTTGTGAGCACTTTCACATGCCTTAGACAGGTCTGCACCCCCCTGCTTTTCACCATTATCTCCTAGCATACAGTGCTACGACTGCAGCAAGGGATTCTGGGAAATGACATGCAAATCACACATGACATGGCCCCTTTAAGAATTACATTCCACTGGACTTTATCAAGGGCTTTTTTGCCTGAAACGCGTAGGTGCTGCAGACAGGCCTATACGTCCATGTTTGTTTTCCTTTATTAATAAATTTTTCATACTCTGGGACAACTCTCGCTGCTCAACTTCTGTTTTTCAATGGAGACAAGTGCTCCCCTTTCCTCTCTTCGTTTTACCTGCTGCTGATTTCACGTGGACGCACGGTGGTACCCCAGGACACGTGGCAGCTGACCCTCAACCAAGCACAACTATATGCGAGTCATTTTATTTCAATAATCATCAGCAACGCACAGAATTGTCTGGACACTAGGAAGTGTGTAACGTGGGATTGCTCCAGTTAGTGCATTAAGTGCTGAAGACTCTTGTGCTTTTCATCCAGTTACTGGAAGGGTACACCATTGAACATTATATCTACATATCAATGCTAATTACGCAAGATTTGCCATGTGTTTTTCAGAGCATCACACAAGTGGTTTTTTCATTTTTATATTGCCATCACAGTTTGATCTTTGTGAAGCACCAGGCCTGCAACACACACACACACACACACACACACACACACACACACACACACACACACACACACACACACACACACACACACACACACACAGTTTGATCTTTGTGAAGCACCAGGCCTGCAACACACACACAGTTTATGAGCTCCAACGATTGCGCTAGCACACCAGGATCTACAGGCCAGTACCCCATGCTTGGGAGGCCGGACAAAGATAAACGTTATTGTTTGTTTTTTGCAGCGTTCGCACTGTTGGTTTAGTTTGTTTAAGTATATATGTGCATGGAGTGATTCTGAGATTGAGTCACCGTACTGATTCATACGAGATATGTGACACCACAAATTATATCTATGAGTATATAACGCTTGTTATAGTTCATTACCACTGAGTTGTGTCTAGTCACTACAGTCCCACACAACATGTGCCACACACTATAAGAATTAAACAGTAACCCATAGGACTCAGGCTCCCACCTTAGTGATAGGCCATATAATCTGAGGTAAAATAAAGAGGGTTTACATATATATATATATACATACACACACACACACACACACACACACACACACACACACACACACACACACACACACACACACACACACACACACACTTTGTGACTACGTTTTAATAAAAGATGCAGCCTGCCTCTCCTCTCGTTACGATGCTCCCAGAACACACAGTTTGAGATTAGAAGAAGAATCTCATTGCGTTAGGAGAAGGATCTCTTTGGGTTAGGAGAAGGATCTCTTTGGGTTAGGAGAAGGATCTCTTTGGGTTAGGAGAAGGATCTCTTTGGGCTAGGAGAAGGATCTCATTGGGCTAGGAGAAGGATCTCTTTGGGTTAGGAGAAGGATCTCTTTGGGTTAGGAGAAGGATCTCTTTAGGAGAAGGGTCTCTTTGGCTAGGAGAAGGATTTCATTGGGCTAGGAGAAGGATCTCTTTGGGTTAGGAGAAGGATCTCTTTAGGAGAAGGATCTCTTTGGGTTAGGAGAAGGATCTCTTTAGGAGAAGGATCTCTTTGGGTTAGGAGAAGGATCTCATTGGGCTAGGAGAAGGATCTCTTTGGGTTAGGCGAAGGATCTCTTTGGGTTAGGAGAAGGATCTCATTGGGTTAGGAGAAGGATCTCATTGGGTTAGGAGAAGGATCTCTTTGGGTTAGAAGAAGAATCTCTTTGGGTTAGGAGAAGAATCTCATTGGGTTAGGAGAAGGATCTCATTGGGTTAGGAGAAGGATCTCATTGGGTTAGGAGAAGGATCTCTTTGGGTTAGGAGAAGGATCTCATTGGGTTAGGAGAAGGATCTCTTTGGGCTAGGAGAAGGATCTCATTGGGTTAGGAGAAGGATCTCTTTGGGTTAGGAGAAGGATCTCTTTAGGAGAAGGGTCTCTTTGGCTAGGAGAAGGATCTCATTGGGCTAGGAGAAGGATCTATTGGGTTAGGAGAAGGATCTCTTTAGGAGAAGGATCTCTTTGGGTTAGGAGAAGGATCTCTTTAGGAGAAGGATCTCTTTGGGTTAGGAGAAGGATCTCTTTGGGTTAGGAGAAGGATCTCTTTAGGAGAAGGATCTCTTTGGGTTAGGAGAAGGATCTCATTGGGCTAGGAGAAGGATCTCTTTGGGTTAGGAGAAGGATCTCTTTGGGTTAGGAGAAGGATCTCTTTGGGTTAGGAGAAGAATCTCATTGGGTTAGGAGAAGGATCTCATTGGGTTAGGAGAAGGATCTCTTTAGGAGAAGGATCTCTTTGGGTTAGGAGAAGGATCTCTTTGGGTTAGGAGAAGGATCTCTTTGGGTTAGGAGAAGGATCTCTTTGGGTTAGGAGAAGGATCTCATTGGGCTAGGAGAAGGATCTCTTTGGGTTAGGAGAATGATCTCTTTGGGTTAGGAGAAGGATCTCTTTGGGTTAGGAGAAGGATCTCATTGGGTTAGAAGGATCTCATTGGGTTAGAAGGATCTCTTTGGGTTAGGAGAAGGATCTCTTTGGGTTAGGAGAAGGATCTCTTTGGATTAGGAGAAGGATCTCTTTGGGTTAGGAGAAGGATCTCATTGGGTTAGGAGAAGGATCTAATCGTGTTAGGAACAAGAAGGCACAAGACATTACAAAAAAAACCTAACCAATTGCCATTTTTGAAGCCTAATATAAAACGCTGCTTTGATGTCCCATTGAATCCCTTCCTTACTGGGCCTGGCGCATTCTCTCGTGATGGGACGAGCACCATTCTGGCAGCACAGGCGTTAACGGGAAGCAGAAGAGGCAAACATATCCGTACAGATGCCTGGCAGATGTTCTTAGGTCCCAGGTGACCCAGGAGAGCCGTTCTGCTCCATTAGGATTTGCGTACAAGTCTACCACATATTGAGTTCCAAAAAATACTCCATGTCTTCCGCAATAATCTGGGCCGATAATTATTCATGACACAGATAAGGGGAAGTGCCACAATCCCTGTGCATTATGTCACCTCTTTTATACACACTTAGAGTGTAAGCTCTTCCGGGCAGGGCCTTCTTTAAATGTAGTCATTTAGCTGTTACACGTCTCCTCACTGTGTGTAATGTATTCGCCTCCCGTTGCAAAGCGCTTGCTGGCACTGTATACTATAAAATGATACATACATACATTGTATCGAAGACTCACAATGTTTTACCTATAACTAATTACAGGGTCATATCATGCAGAGTAATAGAGTACTGCAGTATTAGGTGAGACCTTTTTTACTCGGACTAACAATTGATACTATAAGACGAGCTTTGGAGAGTTCTCTCTCTTCCTCGGGTCAAGCAACGCTCGTCTAATAGTATCAATTGTTAGTCCAAATAAAAAAGGTTTCACATAATACTGAAGTAATCATTCATTTTATTTATTTACTAGCTGAGAGCCCCGGCGTTGCCCGGGATGTTTGTGGTGTGGGTGTGGCATTTGGGTGGGGAGTGGTCCACGCGGCCCATGTGCGGTGGTAGTGCTGCTGTGGCTGTACTGATGGTGATTGTATTGGTGTGCTGATTTGGGAGGGTTTGGTGCTGATGTGGGGGTGCGGATGTGGGTGTGCCGATGGGGGAGGTGCAAAGGTGGCGATGTGTGGGTGCTGATGGTGTTGATGGGGGCTGGGAATGGTGGGGAGCCGAGAATGCCAGTGTGCTGGGGGGGCATGGGATACCGGTGTGCTGATGTGGTGGTGCTGGGGTGTGTGTATACATGTTTGTGTGTATACATTGTATGTGTGTGTGTGTATACATGTGTGTGTGTGTATGTGTACGTGTGTGTGTATACACGTGTGTGTGTATACACGTGTGTGTGTATACACGTATGTGTGTGTATACACATGTGTGTGTATACACGTGTGTGTATACACGTGTGTGTGTATACACGTGTGTGTGTATACACGTGTGTGTGTATACACGTGTGTGTATACACATGTGTGTGTGTATACATTGTGTGTATGTATATATTGTGTGTGTGTATACGTGTGTGTGTGTATACACATGTGTGTATACACGTGTATACATGTGTGTGTGTGTATACATGTTTGTGTGTATACATTGTATGTGTGTGTGTGTGTGTGTGTGTGTGTACATTTGTGTGTGTGTACACATGTTTGTGTGTGTATACACATGTGTGTGTATACACATGTGTGTGTGTGTGTATACGTGTGTGTGTGTGTATACATGTGTGTGTGTATACATGTGTATGTGTGTATACACATGTGTGTGTATACACGTGTGTGTGTGTGTGTGTGTATACGTGTGTGTGGGTATACATGTGTGTGTATATACATGTGTGTATATACATGTGTGTGTATATACATGTGTGTGTATACACATGTGTGTGTACACATGTGTGTGTGTGTACACATGTGTGTGTACACATGTGTGTGTGTGTACACATGTGTGTGTGTACACATGTGTGTGTGTATACACATGTGTGTGTGTATACACATGTGTGTGTGTGTGTATACATGTGTGTGTGTGTATACATGTGTGTGTGTATACATGTGTGTGTATACATGTGTGTGTGTGTATACATTATGTGTATGTATACCTGTGTGTATACGTGTGTGAGTGTATACGTGTGTGTGTGTACATGTGTGTGTGTGTATGTCTCCATGTGTGTGTGTGTGTATGTCTCCATGTGTGTGTGTGTATGTCTCCATGTGTGTGTGTACGTGTACATGTGTGTGAGTATACGTGTACATGTGTGTGTGTGTACGTGTCTACGTGTACATGTGTGTGTGTGTGTGTGTACGTGTCTACGTGTACATGTGTGTGTGTGTCTACGTGTACATGTGTGTGTGTCTACGTGTACGTGTGTGTGTGTCTACGTGCGTGTGTCTACGTGCGTGTGTGTACGTGTGTGTGTGTGTACGTGTGTGTGTGTGTGTATGTGTGTGTGTGTCTACGTGTGTGTGTTTGTGTCTACGTGTGTGTGTTTGTGTCTACGTGTGTGTGTTTGTGTCTACGTGTGTGTGTTTGTGTATACGTGTGTGTGTGTATACGTGTGTGTGTATACACGTGTGTGTGTATACACGTGTGTGTGTGTACACGTGTGTGTGTGTACACGTGTGTGTGTGTGTGTACATGTGTGTGTGTACACGTGTGTGTGTATACACGTGTGTGTGTGTGTATACATGTGTGTGTGTGTATACATGTGTGTGTGTATACATGTGTGTGTGTGTATACATGTGTGTATACATGTGTGTGTGTGTGTGTATACATTATGTGTATGTATACCTGTGTGTATACGTGTGAGAGTGTATACGTGTGTGTGTATGTGTACATGTGTGTGTGTGTATGTCTCCATGTGTGTGTGTGTATGTCTCCATGTGTGTGTGTACGTGTACATGTGTGTGAGTATACGTCTACATGTGTGTGTGTACGTGTCTACGTGTACATGTGTGTGTGTGTGTACGTGTCTACGTGTACATGTGTGTGTGTGTCTACGTGTACATGTGTGTGTGTGTCTACGTGTACGTGTGTGTGTGTCTACGTGCGTGTGTGTACGTGTGTGTGTGTGTGTGTGTGTACGTGTGTGTGTACGTGTGTGTCTATGTGTGTGTGTGTCTACGTGTGTGTGTTTGTGTATACGTGTGTGTGTGTTTGTGTCTACGTGTGTGTGTTTGTGTATACGTGTGTGTGTGTATACATGTGTGTGTGTATACGTGTGTGTGTGTCTACGTCTGTGTGTGTGTGTGTGTGTGTCTACGTGTGTGTGTGTGTGTGTCTGTGTCCCTGTGTGTCCTTTGGCCCGTGACTCCGCCTCAGGGAAGGGGGGGGGGGGTGGGGGGGGAGGTGGTGGGAAGGGGGGGGGGGAGGTGGTGGGAAGGAGGGGGGTGGGGGGGAGGTGGTGGGAAGTGGGGGGTGGGGGGGAGGTGGTGGGAAGGGGGGGGAGGTGGTGGGGAGTTGGGGGAGGTGGGAAGGGGGGTGGAGGTGGTGGGAGGTTGTAAGGGGGGAGTGAAGGGAAGGTGAAGGGGGGGTGAAGGTGGGGGTGGAGGGGAGGTGAAGGGTGGGGGTGGAGGGGAGGTGAAGGGGGGGGTGGAGGGGAGGTGAAGGGTGGGGGTGGAGGGGAGGTGAAGGGGGGGGTGGAGGGGAGGTGAAGGGGGGGGGTGGAGGGGAGGTGAAGGGAGGGGGGGGTGGAGGGGAGGTGAAGGGGGGGGGTGGAGGGGAGGTGAAGGGGGGGGTGGAGGGGAGGTGAAGGGGGGGGGTGGAGGGGAGGTGAGGGGGGGGGGTGGAGGGGAGGTGAGGGGGGGGGGTGGAGGGTAGGTGAAGGGGGGGGTGGAGGGGAGGTGAAGGGGGGGAGGGGGGGGTGAAGGGGAGGTGGGGGGGGGTGAAGGGGAGGTGGGGGGGGGTTAAGGGGAGGTGGGGGGGGGGGTGAAGGGGAGGTGGGGGGGGGGGTGAAGGGGGGTGGAGGGGAGGTGAAGGGGGGGTGGAGGGGAGGTGAAGGGGGGTGGAGGGAGGTGGAAGGGAAGGGAAGTGGAGTGAGGGGAGGTGAGGGGAGGTGAAGGGGGGTGAGGGGGGGTGAGGGGAGGTGAAGGGGGGTGAGGGGAGGTGAAGGCCGCTCCCTCACCCGTCCAGCCGCTTACTCATACGTCCGGCAGCTCCCTCACCCGTCCGGCCGCTCCCACGTGGATCTGAGGCGGGAGGCAGCTTGTTGTGGCCGCTCCCCCGCTGTGTCCCGGGCGCTCGCTCCTCCGCTGACTGTAGCGGCGCCGGGGGGGGGGGGGGGGTGGAGGGGAGGTGATTTGAAGGGGGGTGAGGGGTGGGTGAAGGGGAGGTGGGGGGGGGGTGAAGGGGAGGTGAAGGGGGGTGGAGGGGAGGTGAAGGGGGGGTGGAGGGGAGGTGAAGGGGGGGTGGAGGGAGGTGGAAGGGAAGGGAAGTGGCGTGAGGGGAGGTGAGGGGTGGGTGAGGGGAGGTGAAGGGGGGTGAGGGGAGGTGAAGGGGGGTGAGGGGAGGTGAAGGGGGGTGAGGGGAGGTGAAGGCCGCTCCCTCACCCGTCCGGCCGCTCACTCACCCGTCCGGCCGCTCACTCACCCGTCCGGCCGCTCACTCACCCGCCCGGCAGCTCCCTCACCCGTCCGGCCGCTCCCACGTGGAACTGAGGCGGGAGGCAGCTTGTTGTGGCCGCTCCCCCGCTGTGTCCCGGGCGCTCGCTCGCTCCGCTGACTGTAGCGGCGCCGGGGGGGGGGGGGGGTGGAGGGGAGGTGATTTGAAGGGGGGTGAGGGGTGGGTGAAGGCCGCTCACTCACCCGACCGGCCGCTCCGACGTGGAACTGAGGCGGGAGGCAGCTTGTTGTTGCCGCTCCCCCGCTGTGTCCCGGGCACTCGCTCCTCCGCTGACTGTAGCGGCGCGGGGGGGGGGGGTTTGAAAGCGCGGGAGACACGGGGAGAGGAGGAGGCTGATTTCGGGGAGGAAGAGGCGGAGGCTCCGGCGGGTATGTGAGCCCCCCCCCCCGGGTTATACATGCTGCTAATGTACACCCCCCCTACTGTGTGTGTGTGTGTCCCTGTGTGTGTGTGTGTGTGTGTGTGTGTGTGTCCGTGTGTGTGTGTCCCTGTGTGTGTGTGTGTGTGTGTCCCTGTGTGTGTGTGTCCCTGTGTGTGTGTTTGTGTCCCTGTGTGTCCTTTGGGCCGTCACTCCGCCTCAGGCCAATGAGAGGTGTGCGGGGGCGGCCCAATGGACCAATGAGATTTCCCCTAGGGACACCGGACATCCAGCAGGCAGGCATGCATGCAGGCAGGCAAACATACAGTGCTTTCACTAATATAGTATAAGATAAAATGTGTTACCAGGCAGTAATACAGTGAGAGTTACCTCTCGTTCTCACGCATGTCCTGGGCACAGAGTTATAACGTGTTACAGGCAGTAATACAGTGAGAGTTACCTCTCGTTCTCACGCATGTCCTGGGCACAGAGTTATAACGTGTTACAGGAAGTAATACAGTGAGAGTTACCTCTCGTTGTCACGCATGTCCTGGGCACAGGGTTATAACGTGTGTTACAGGCAGTAACACAGTGAGAGTTACCTCTCGTTCTCACGCATGTCCTGGGCACAGAGTTATAACATGTTACAGGCAGTAACACAGTGAGAGTTACCTCCCGCTCTCACGCATGTCCTGGGCACAGAGTTATAACGTGTTACAGTAAGTAATACAGTGAGCGTCACCTCTCGTTCTCACGCATGTCCTGGGCACAGAGTTATAACGTGTTACAGGCAGTAATACAGTGAGAGTTACCTCTCGTTCTCACACATGTCCTGGGCACAGAGATATAACGTGTTACACGCAGTAATACAGTGAGAGTTACCTCTCGTTCTCACGCATGTCCTGGGCACAGAGTTAAGATGACAAATAATGCATGGTTACTCAGCGCTATCGCAACTGGACTAACACGGCAATTCCTACTTACTTCAATGTAATATAGCGATTTGTCTGTGTATAGAACTGTATGTACACACACACACACACACACACACACACACACACACAAAGCCAGCGGTACGTACATCTCTCACCTGGAAATCAAGCAGGGAATTGTGTGCAGGAAACACTGCAACGTTATCTCTGGCAGAAGAAGTGATGGCGGATACACAATATCTGGGACATATGACCGTGACTCACTCCGCCAATGGGACCGGTCACCGCGGGAGCTTCACTGCTACGGCAAGTTCCTAATCTTAACACATACCCTAATACCCCCTACCCCAAGCCCTTACACTAAAACCCCCTACCCCAAGCCCTTACCCTAAAACCCCCTACCCTAAATACTAAAGCCCCTCAACCTAACCCCCATTGAAAAGGCTAGTAAATGAATGATATTTAAAGGTCCAGCCAGGATTGAAGGGGTTAAAGAAGGTGCCATCAAGCACGAAAGAGGTTAATGTCCCATACAGAGACAAACGTGATCCCTTTACTCGCCAGAGGGGGCAGCATTGCAATGCAAAGTGGTTCTGAGGCACTGCAGGGGTTAAACCATCCCGGGCTTCCAGACAGAAAATGATCAGGTGACTCTGGATTTGGGTAGCAGGTTACACCCCACCCAGTCCCCGCAGAATACCGGGAACGCTCTAGGATAATACAGCTGCTCAAGTCCAGCTCAGGGTCCAACACAAACATTCCTGTGTGATTGCCGTGAGTGGCTGCTCCCCCAGTACTTTCCAGCCCGGTACTGTGCCGGGGCTGCCAGCGCTGACTAGCAGGAGAAATCCCCCCTCCCTGACTCATCCCAAAGCAGCGTTACCCCGTAGCGTCTGTGCGAGAGGAACGTCACCCACTGTGGGGGGTCTCTGGGGCGCAAAGCAAGTGTAACTGTTACTGCATACAACACTTTGTGTCAGTGTGCGAAGGTGGGGTGCGCAGCATATGGAGGTATAGGGAGCGGATATATGGGGTAATAGGAGGAGTTATAGGGAGGGGGTATATGGGGTAATAGGAGGAGTTATAGGGAGGGGGTATATGGGGTAATAGGAGGAGTTATAGGGAGTGGTTATATGGGGTAATAGGAGGAGGTATAGGGAGCGGTTATATGGGGTAATAGGAGGAGTTATAGGGAGCGGTTATATGGGGTAATAGGAGGAATTATAGGGAGCGGGTATATAGGGTAATAGGAGGAGTTATAGGGAGCAGTTATATGGGGTAATAGGAGGAGGTATAGGGAGCGGTTATATGGGGTAATAGGAGGAGTAATAGGGAGCGGTTATATGGGGTCATAGGAGGAGTTATAGGGAGCGGTTATATAAAACAATAGGGCTTTATAAGTATAAGTTATATGGGGCAATAGGATGTGGTAGTAAGGATTTAAGAAAGCTATATAATGCACATTCAGGAGTTGGGGTAGTTATAAGGAGCAGTGTTATGAAGCAGTAGGGGTTGGGGTAGTTATAAGGAGCAGTGTTATGAAGCAGTAGGAGTTGGGGTAGTTATAAGGAGCAGTGTTATGAAGCAGTAGGAGTTGGGGTAGTTATAAGGAGCAGTGTTATGAAGCAGTAGGAGTTGGGGTAGTTATAAGGGGCAGTGTTATGAAGCAGTAGGAGTTGGGGTAGTTATAAGGGGCAGTGTTATGAAGCAGTATGAGTTGGGGTAGTTATAAGGAGCAGTGTTATTAAGCAGTAGGAGTTGGGGTAGTTATAAGGAGCAGTGTTATGAAGCAGTAGGAGCTGGGGTAGTTATAAGGAGCAGTGTTATGAAGCAGTAGGAGCTGGGGTAGTTATAAGGAGCAGTGTTATTAAGCAGTAGGAGTTGGGGTAGTTATAAGGAGCAGTGTTATGAAGCAGTAGGAGTTGGGGTAGTTATAAGGAGCACTGTTATGAAGCAGTAGGGGTTGGGGTAGTTATAAGGAGCAGTGTTATGAAGCAGTAGGAGTTGGGGTAGTTATAAGGAGCAGTGTTATGAAGCAGTAGGAGTTGGGGTAGTTATAAGGAGCAGTGTTATGAAGCAGTAGGAGTTGGGGTAGTTATAAGGAGCAGTGTTATGAAGCAGTAGGAGTTGGGGTAGTTATAAGGGGCAGTGTTATGAAGCAGTAGGAGTTGGGGTAGTTATAAGGGGCAGTGTTATGAAGCAGTATGAGTTGGGGTAGTTTTAAGGAGCAGTGTTATTAAGCAGTAGGAGTTGGGGTAGTTATAAGGAGCAGTGTTATGAAGCAGTAGGAGCTGGGGTAGTTATAAGGAGCAGTGTTATGAAGCAGTAGGAGCTGGGGTAGTTATAAGGAGCAGTGTTATTAAGCAGTAGGAGTTGGGGTAGTTATAAGGAGCAGTGTTATGAAGCAGTAGGAGTTGGGGTAGTTATAAGGGGCAGTGTTATGAAGCAGTAGGAGTTGGGGTAGTTATAAGGAGCAGTGTTATTAAGCAGTAGGAGTTGGGGTAGTTATAAGGAGCAGTGTTATGAAGCAGTAGGAGCTGGGGTAGTTATAAGGAGCAGTGTTATGAAGCCGTAGGAGTTGGGGTAGTTATAAGGGGCAGTGTTATGAAGCAGTAGGAGTTGGGGTAGTTATAAGGGGCAGTGTTATGAAGCAGTAGGAGTTGGGGCATTATGGGCCGTTTTCTATAAATGCAGAAGAGGCGCCGTTCGGACGTTCCCATTACAGTCAATGGGGATTTTTTAACGCAAAACATCTGTAACGGCATATATACTATTACCCCCTATATGTTCTATATGTGCTGCTTGTCCCATTGGCTGTGAAAGGGTTACAGCAGCAGTGCCACTCAGGACAAACGTTACTGGATAAGTAATACCTGTTTTGATCAGGATTCTACTGTCTGGCCCAGGTAATATGACCCAAAACAGCCTCTGGTCCCGCCAGCACGGCAAACGGTCATTACTGGCCTAACTATCACCATGGGTCAGAAGTCACTGTTTACTAATATCCATTCCCACTTTTCTTTCACGATACAGCCACCTGCTAAACATGATAACCAACCAGTCAGAAGCATTGTTTCTTCCGCTCAGATTGAGGAGTTCGGTCCAGTATCCTTAAAATGCCTGAGAGGAGGAAACCCCTGAGTCCCCAGGGAGTTTAACGTCCCACGCACCGTATGTTCAGCCCCTCTCACACAAAGCCCGGCTTTCACAGAACAGGACGCGCTAGGAATCCCAGCTAGTGAGTGTCACGGTTTTTATTTCCATCCCGGGCAGAAAAGACCCTTATCGGAAAGTGAGCGGTTTCAAAGACTCGGGCTGCATGGCAGGTACGCTTTGATGAAACAGGCACTGCTTCCTCTAAACCAGGAGTGGCCAACTCCAGTCCTCAAGGGCAACCAACAGGTCAGGTTTTAAGGATATCCCTGCTTCAGCACAGGTGGCTCAAGCAGTGGCTCAGTCGAAGACGGCACCACCTGTGCTGAAGCAGGGATATCCCTAATACCTGGCCTGTTGGTGGCTAGAGTTGCCAGGCGGCTTCTCCAAAAATACTGGACACAATGGTGAAAGGTGCGACGCGTTCGAGACACACAACTCTCTCTGCTCCATGCTGTTTCCTCCTCTCCTTGGCCCCACCAACAGGCTCCTGACACCTCCTCCTGATTGGCTGCATTAACCAGAGGCAGCCAATCAGGATGGAGGAATCTGCCTAGCACCAGCCCTGCTCTCTCCCTGCTCGGGGAGGTCCTGCGGCCCACCCACGCCGGTCAGTATGTACAGAAAGGTAATTCCGGTATACACATACACGCCCAGTATCCTCTCATTTTTTACCGGTGTCCAAATACAGGACAGTCCGGTTCAATACTGGACACCTGGCTGTCCGAGGCAGGGTCCCCGCACAATATTAGCTTGTTTCCCGTTTGCTTTCCTGAGAACATTAAACAGATGCTAACAGCGCCACGTGATTTATGTCACATTATTTCTCACGCGCTGCGCACCAGGAAACTCAGCACTGGAGCGCGTGTAGGAAGCAGCGCAGATAATACTGGCGCGGTGGGGTCTCTCCTTGCCGGCTATAAGACGGGCAGTGGCATTTTGCACCACCTGCAGGGCTTTGATACTATGTTGTTATATGCCCACATGGGACGTTTTGGGGTATTTCCGACGTCTTGCATGAACGCCACTCAGTTCTTTTTCAGAACGTCACACAAACGACAAATATCCTTAATAGTTTTATTGGTACCAATCGGAAGCCAGGAACGTTTATACGTCTCACCTCGGACCGGGGAGACATTTCGTTTCTGGGGGTTGAGCAGTAAATAGAGAAGTTATTTAATGCACTCGTCCCCAGAGCTGCTACTCTACTTCTTAACCCCCTTAGTGCCGGGGCGGCCAACTCCAGTCCTCAAGGCGCCACCAACAGGTCAGGTTTTCAGGATATCCCAGCTCCAGCACAGGTGGCTCAATCAGTCCCTGCTACAGCACAGATGGCTCAGTCACAGACTGAGCCACCTGTGCTGAAGCAGGAATATCCTTAAAACCGGACCTGTTGGTGGCCCTTGAGGACTGGAGTGGGCCACCCCTGCATTCGATGCAGGGCACTGTCTAAAATAGTAAGACGAGTCAGAAAACGGGAAGGCAACAATGAAATGAGCAAATTCCGGTTCCTGGTGAGAAATCCTGGGCTGGTAATAAGCACAGCGAGCGTTTGTACTACCCGTGGAGGTGAATGCCAGTGGAAACGGAAATTCCAATCAGGAGGTTTTAAAAGAAAGCGCGGTGCTGACAGCGATCCAGAGATCGGCCCACTACGCGTGAGTGTGGTCAGCAAGCGTGGGAATGTGGCATGTCAAACTGGGAAATAATTGCCAACTCTCCAAGAACAGCAGAGAATTCAAGCAGCCTCGGTGTAGCTTTCTCCTGCATGCACAGTGTCGTTAAAAAGGCGCAGACAGGGAAAGGTGAGCGAGACACGTGGGCAAGCGAGAAGCCTTCTCTGCAGGGGATCATCACGTGAGCTCTTCAGAGACCTCACAAGTCTCTTTATCAGATGGGCAAACTCTTGGCCGTCAATGTCAAGGATTCCAAGTTGTACTGTGCATTGTAAGATCTTACGAGACCATAAGGAATGTAAGTGTAACCTCTTGCATCAGGAGGAGCGAGTAGCACTCACAGGCTCACTCACTGCGCTCAAAAATGACCATGCTGATAAATTAACAGATTTTAGGCCCAAAGCCCCAAATCACACACTTTTAGACTTCCCATTGCAAAGTTAGGCTAAGCCCCCGCTAGCTCTGATTGGGCAGAGCGGGCGGCGCTTGCGGATGTGACTTACATATATAGATATATGTAAGTACCTGCACACGCGGTGCGCGCGGCGCGACCCGCAATGCTTCCCCCCTCCCCCATGTGCGTACAAGCCGGATACCCGGCGCTCATGTTTGTAGCGCTCTCCAAGCATGAGCGCGCTCAGCGCCAGCGGGGACTCAGCCTCATGGAGCACGTTTCAAGATCTAAGTGAAATGTACGCTATTTATCCAACACGACGTTTCAATCCCCGTGTGGATCCTTCCTCGGGGCGGATAGTCCTGCCATGGACACAGGAATTCGGGATAAGTCCTTATAACATATAATCCGTGGTAAAACCAACCTGGACTGACACGGGTGCACGTTGCACTTGCGGACTTGCGGAGCAGGGCGGGACACGTGCCGGCACGAGCTGTCATTCGCGATTAGCATGGTTTTGTTGACGATCTGCGTGCAGGACACGAGAGTTTTCCGCTCGCCTGAAAGGAAGACGGGAATGTGCGATGTAACGGGAAGCCGGACCAGGCACTTCATACAGAGACGTGCCATTAGAAAAGAGGCCCGAGGCATTAACCAATCAGGAGGCTCCATTCAGCAAAGTGCACCCAGGCTTGTTTGGCTGACAACATGGAGCTTTCAGAAACGAAGCGCCCTGATTGGCTGAGACTGTTGCTGTTGATACACTGTATCTCTATTTGATTGTCTGTGGCTCCTCGGAACGTCCCATTGAGACCGTCCTGGGGGGGGGGGATCCCGTCTTACAATGGAAATGAACATGTTGTTTGTCTTTTTTAAATGGCTCTCACATTATATTTATGATGAAGGTTTTAAACTAGTTACAGATGTTTCACAGTGAAATCCTGACAGCGCATCTCGGATAATCTGGGCAGATCACAGGGTGATGGCTCAGACTCACGCCACAAATTTTAGTTGATAAATCAAAACTAAAGCTAGGCCTTTTATTTTATTTTTGAATAAAGTATCTTGATGTACAATAACTGCATGTGTGCATTGGAGGAGCTCCACAAAAGAACATAGAGTGAATTTATGGAGATGGCTTTCATTTTCGTCACAGAAAAAATGAAGCAAAGTGGCAGCCATTTTTGATTTGGGATGTTATATATATGAGGCAGAGCAGGGGCTGCACTGAAAATACCATAAGTGATACTTTATTTTAAAGGCATCAGCGTTGGGGGGATTTTAGGCTCTCTGTGCTTCTTCTTCAGACTTGTGCAAACTTTGGACTTCCCTTGGTGATCCCGTACATTTGATAGCTGTATTTTAACCCCTTCTATACTGCAACTCAATGTGTTATAGCAGGGGTTCTAAACTCCAGTGCTCAAGACCCTACAACAGGTCAGGTTTTCAGGATATCCCAGCTTCAGCACGGGTGGTTCAATCAGTTGGTCAGTCATGGACTGGCCAACTCTAGTCCTCAAGGTCTACCGACAAATAAGGTTTTACGGATATTCCTGCTTCAGCACAGGTGGCTCAATCAGTCACAGACTGACCCACTGATTGAGCCACCTGTGCTGAAGCAAGGATATCCTTAAAACCTGACCCGTTGGGGGTGGTCTTGAGGACTGGTAAGAGAACCCCATAGCCAACGTATTCATCTTACCTCCCCCGCACTGCACGCTGCACCCCTCCCAGCCGCTGTGCGTCCACATGTACAGGGGGTCAGGCTGCTTCTCCGGCGCGGCGCTCTGCTCGGACGTCTGGTTTGCCGGGATGGTGTATTCATAATGGATTCCGTAGTTCTGGTCGTGAAACAGGAGAACCTGTTCCAGGGTAAAATAACCGTAAATAAACTGCGAGGAAGTAACGCGGGAACTTCGGACTGTAACATTCCCGTGCTATGCGCGCTATACTGTAATTGTGGCGCGCTCCGGGTCCCACTGGGAGAAAAGCGATAGAAGTAATAAAGGGGAGCGAGGAGTGGAGCACCCCTGGTTTAAAACAACAGCCGTTTGGGAATCGGCCCCTTACATGCCTTGCTTTGCTGGCGCTAATTCTGCCCTCCCCCGTCCCTTTGGAAACGCGGCTCTGTGCGAGATTGGTGACAGCCGCCCTGCTCAAAGTTTGTCTGTGTATTCGTGCATGGAAATTATTTTCCCAATCGTTACAAAAGCGGACACAATAAATAAATAAATAACCATTTTAAGATTTTATCTGTACGGCTGGGAAAGCAGAACAGGGCAGCATCTCAAAGCCTCTAGATTACTCATTCTGCTGCCAAGTATGTATGTATGCAAGTATATATCACACACACACACACACATATATATATATATATATATATATATATACAGTGGTCGACAAATCACCAAAAAATCTACTCGCCGAACAAAAAAATCTACTCGCCACCTAGTACCACACGTGTGCTGCTTGGGCCAATAGGAGCTCGCCACGATGTTAAATCCACTCGCCCGGGGCGTGCAAATGTATAGGTTTGTCGAACACTGTATATATATATATATATATATATATATATACACTGTATATATACACACACACACATACACATATATATCTCTACAACTTCTTCTTCTTTACCGCTAGAAGTATGCTGTAACCTAATTTGATATACAGATGTAGCAAGGCTTGCTGTCCTCCCCGCCACGGACAGGACCGCAGCACCAAGACAGAGTCTGCCGCGATGGCGCTTGCGGGGGGGAGGGTCCATGCTCCGGAGATGCCGCAACCACCAAGGTGGCGGCACTGAAGGCAGTAAGTCTTATTACCTCTGTAGATCTAAAATGCTTCACAATGCCCTTACTTCAACATAACGCCCGCCCCATATATTTTATCGCTATATAGTGCATTTTAGTGGGAAATAAATGCCTCTAGATGCTTGAGCAACTGCAGTGAAATGAGGGGGGACCGGAGCCCCCCATGTCACTCAGACCCCTCAGGGGCTGGATTTCGCCCACGGGCCACGCGTTACAAAGCCTGGTATATA